>NC_139048.1:21952667-22197703 GCF_965140915.1 Aythya marila | reverse complement strand
CAGCTCCCTCTAGTACATTCAGGTGAGTATTGCACTGTGAGCTCTTATTTTACTCTTTTTGCAGTGGATGTAATTGTAAGTAACTGAATTGGTCTAAAAACCCAAACACATCAATGACTTCTGTTGATATGAAAGTAATCTTTTTTTCTGCCCTGTCTGCCATCTCTACCTGGACCACACATTCCATCTCCCTTTTTCTATAACATTACCTATTTCAAGAGAGGTAATAATCTTATATTTTGAAATACTGAAGTTTCAGAAGCAGCTGACATGGCTTTGGAGCACATAATACATGATAAAGGTATTACCACCTGCACATATTGCACACATCCAAGATAGTAAATTATCTTTCTTTAACCTTATGAGAACTTCTACTAGCATAGTAGAGTCTACTGTAAGCTAACAATAGTTAACATATGGAAAGATAGAACAAATACTGAGTTTTTTTCTTTGCTTCACAATAAATGAAGTCACTTAGAATTAAGGCTGCCATTAATTTACCCCTTGCAATGTCTGTGTAATAGGATAAAAATAGCTAGCATCTTTCACTGATCTGTGTCTTGTAACAACTAGGCACAACAGGGTGAATTAAGATGAAGCACAAGTCTCCATTCTGAATATCCTTGCTTTTGTGACTTTAATGTTACTTTAACTTCATTTCTGTATGTGATCTATTATTTTGTAAAACGCTCAAATCCATCATGGTAAACATAAAGACACCTTGGCTAAGTGCATTGGTCATCAGTGGCCTTGCATCTCTAAGTCAGTTCTGATTTCATTTATCATTCTGAGAGCTTATGAAATAAAGAGTAATTACATAAGTGTTTTGAAATCCAAGTGCTGCTCCTCTGGGCATAAAATCCAATGTTCTATTTTTAAGCAACAAATATCTTCTCTGGTAAACACACTCAGATACAACACATTCCAGTTTGGTATCGTTTGCTGAAAGCCCAGAATGGGAAGTGTAAATTGCAAAAGGGTGTGTATAATTAGGGAAGTTTTAGTAACAAGCATTAATGAAATCTTAAATCTTGTGACTTTGATTCAGCTCCCTCACTGACTTTACACTGCTGAGGAGCTCAGCTGCTTTAGAATGATTTGGAAATAATCAAAAGTTGATGTACTAAATTCATAGGCTGAAGAAAATATTCACTGATAAATCAGAAGGAATCATCTCACTGGTAAATTTAGTTATTGCTAATTTGCTGCATTATTTACGTAAAGATGTGAAATCTATCTTTGTTTTCCTCAGGCAAAAATATGCACTAGCATATCTGGCTTAAGACATTTTCGTAGGTAAAACAGTCTGGAGAGATGATAATTGGGGAACATCACTAACCGAAAAGCAGTGCTCCCACCATCCTGGTACATTTAACCTCCCAGCTGAACACAAACCTTTTTCACGATGTTAACTGAAACAATCGGATTCTGATGATAACTGCAAATACTACAGGTCTGTTTTTAAACCAAATTAGAATCACAGACTACACGTCTACTCTTAGTACAGTAATAAACACCAGCAAGCAATCATTACATCCAATTAGGCTGAGTACTTTCCTTAACTGGGTCATTTACCAGTCTCTCTTGCTCTTAAAAGTAGATTAAATGTGTAAACTTACATTTAATTACCTGTAACAGAACTCTTATGGGCAACATGTTAGAGTGTCCATAATTTTGTATTAAAATAAAAGTAAGAAGGGAGTCCTAAAATATATACAAAAATGTCTAGCTATTTCCTCAAATAAGCTTTTGATCCAAGGGCTGATAGTAGGAGTACAGATGCTTACAAGATGGAGACACATTCATGTTTCTTTTGTAAGCTTTAACTTGTAAAAAAGAAAAGGAACAACTGTGAAACAGAATGCTGTCCCATCTCCTTTCCACCCCCATCCTCTCTCATTTTCTTTAGATCGGGGGCCAAAAACAGATAAAAAGGAAAAAAAAAAAAAAAAAGGACAGGAAGAACTTAACAGAACATAGAAACCTAAGCTCAAAACCTATAAATGTCTCTGGACAGCTATAAGGTAAGAAGTAATGAGAAAAGAATTTGGAACAAACCCATGTCAGTCTGGCCGATTCTGAGCTCTTACCTCGCTCCAGAAGGTAAAACCAGAAGCCCACAGGCTCTAAGCCTCTGCACCTTCTTCAGCACATTAAATGCATCTTTTAAAATTAGCAGCATAATATTTTCTCCTGTTTCTTTTTCTACAGTAGAAACTACAACTGCTGTTGCTTTATTTCACATAGAGATACCACACTTGATATGTAAATCAAATAGACACTGTAATTCTCCCATGACTATCAGCACAGCTCTGTCCACCGTGGTACATGTAAGTCAACATGGGCTAGGGTGCTGGGCACTGGACCCCTACCTAGAAATCCTTACAATGTCCAGCAGTGATGTGTTTCAAACCTGGCCGTGTTGATTCAACCTGTCACTTCCAGGCAAACAGAATGAGATCCTGCATTTTCAGGCTGGGACTTTCAGATAGCTGTACTGCGTGAGCACTACAGGCCCCCTGGCACTTTCTGTGTGCCGGGTAAGTTTGCCTTGTTTTGCATGCCAGCATCTCCCTCTCCTCCATCTATTTCTGTGCATTGTTCTGCCTGGTGCTGTAGCTGTGAAGGGCTTGTCAGAAAAATAAGGAATTTGTTTGTGCAAGTCAATGGAGTTAAATACTATAACAAGAAAAATGTACGTCAGCCTCATGCTTTCAGATCTTTCTAATCAAATATTCTAATAATACACTATGAATGATGCTGTATTCAAATAAATTCAGTATGTAGCCAAGAAAACTTTATAACAAGGAATAGTGAAGAAGTTAGGCCTTTTCTGCTATTATGAACAACGTTACTCAAAACAAGTCATAGAGTAATTGTCATTTATAAAGCATTTATATGTATATGGTATGATAAAATCAATATAAATACAAATTTATTTCCATAATAAAATGCCAAAATAGAGCAATTAGGCTACAATTCTTGCAGCTTGCTAGGCAAAATTAAGTAAGTACATATAGCTATGGGAGCCAGGATGCAAAGAACTGTCCCTCAGAGGCAATGCATTTGCAGTGCAAACAGAGAAGGAATATGCCAAAGATTTTGTATTTTCTACTGCTCTACTCATGATCCTATAGGCATCTATAGCGTGAATGACAGTATGCAGACCCCACTTTCTCTCTCACTAAGGAGGTAAAAGTTAATCCAAAGATGCTCAGTGAGACTTGTCTTCCCTTTGTTGTTCTGCCCAGACACATGTATTGCCCCATTTAGTCAAGTGTATTTTTATTCAGAAGTCATATTCACAGCATTTACGTGTGATTCATAGGATTGGAGTTAATAGGGGAAAGAAGGTTTCTCCAGAGGAACTCATACACATCAGCTATTAGCAATGATGTAAAATTGAACAGTATTCTTGCACTCAGCATATAGCCCCTGAATCTATGTGTGATAGGGTCTGCACTCCTGTCATTTCAGCGCCGCTCCTTGGAAACAATGATTTTTAAGGTCCCTTCCGATCCAAACTATTCTATTATTCTGTGGAACTATTATTATTTATACCTGCATGAGATCAGACCCAGAACTCTGTACCTAGTTATAACTGTACAAAAAGTAACTGTGTCAACCAACACTCATGAATAGCTTTTATAGGCCTGAATGTGTTTTGTTTACTTTATATAGGTAATGGGATCCACTTAGCTTTTGGTATTGCCTGTACCATCACTGCCAATGCCATGAGTTGAAGTTCTGTTTCAGTTCTCATATTGAACAATTCTTTGTTTGCACAATTAAACAAAACCCTATGACTGCATGTAAAAGATGGGGGAATGAGTGGAGGTCAACAGAAAACACTACAGTTTTGCTTCAGATTGGTGCTAATATTAAATAAGGAAATGCATACATACATATATGGAAAAACTGCCCTAAAGAACAAGCCGATGAATTTTTCTGGCATGTGTCACAATGTTTAAAGTTTAGAATGGCAATGAACTCTGTTGAGGAAGCCTTTCCGAGCACACACGAGTATTGCCATTTGCCCGCTAGGCACAGATTTCAGAGGGAGCTGAAACTGCGCCCACTGAACTGCCAGAAAATGCACTCTGTAACTCAGCGCGGCTGCTGAAGACATAAGGCAATGCTCAGAACTGCATCATTTTCCTGTGATCTCTGCAACAGGAAAGGGGTTGAAGACTCAGGAAAGGCATAGAGTATCAACTCATAGACATCCAAAATAAGGAAAACTCAGAACTTCCGTAACTGTTTCACTGATTGAACACTATGAAATTACAAGGAAAAGCTCAGATCAAAATCAGTCCTGAAGAAGGAGATGGGTTACAACAACCTAAATCCATGAATAGTGTGACCCTAGCCTCCAACAAGAACAGGTGCCCTGGGCGTAATGATGGCTGCACATTGGTATAGCTCCAGCACAATGAGTCTAGCCACCCCAGTGAAAGTACAACGTGGCACAAAAACAGATCTGGCCTTGGATATCAACAAATATTGACCTCTGCAAATCCAACATGATTTGGCTTGATTGGTGTACATCCTACTTCATCATTAAAATTAAAACAAACAAAACAAACAAACAAACAAACAAACCCTCTCAAGAAATATTACTCTTTAAGCTACATTTGGGAATGGAAGATATAAACAAATCTCTATTTCCATCCACAAGTAGATAGCTCAGGTAGTGAAAACAAGTGCAAATGACGACAGATGGAATTTCAATATTCAATGTCTAATGCACAGAATACATCGCATATGTATGCCCAAGTTCTGTTGAATACATCACATATGTATGCCCAAGTTACGCTGACCCATGTTTTAGCTCACACACATCCTTCAACTTTCTGAAACCTGGCTGTACAGGCTGTGCAAACATGAAGTATCTTTCAGCTAAGAAAGCAGACCACGTACTTCACTTTCTGCTTGCACTGACCCACGTGCTAGCGAGAAAGCACATATGTTTGTACTCCATTTCATGCCGTTCTACAGACATACCCGAAATCACTGCACAGCTGGACCATCAAAACACTGTCCTATGGGAGAATTTTCACAAATACTGATCTATAATGTGGTCAAGAAGTTTATCAGGACGTTGGCTAAAACAAGCTGTAGAAAAACGCATTACAATTTGATTTTGAGCAGGACAACCCCTGTATTATGCCTCACATTTTTTATACATTAAGCATATTGCCCTAACAGGGCAAACACACCTGTCAAAACTTGCAAGCTTTCTTAGCTATACCTCAGCTTCACAGTGGTGAACACAGAAATCACATCATTTAAATAAATGCCATGTTACATGACAGCTTTGTTTATGCTACATGATAATCTGAGAAGCATGGGTCATCAGTGGAGGCAGAAATGGGCCCAAGGCATTTCTATTTTACTTGAGCATCAGTAAGACTGAAAAGAGAAGGAGTGAGCATTAGGTCACTACAGAGCAGTTTTGAAGGAGCTTTTTCTTCTGGGAAAATGTATATTTAGTTTCATAAATACAATCAGTCCATCAAAATGAAAGAGAGACTTCCTTACAAACATTATTAAAAATAAGTTAATGTATAAATATATTTCTCCTTTTTTTAATTAACTGGATGCTATCTGGGCATTGTTGAGGTAGATATGCCACAGGAATTTTAGAAATTTAAATTGCCTTTCAAGGCAGATGTAGAAATTTGTATTTTTCATCCTTTTAACTCTGAGCTCTGATCTAGAATTTTAATTTTTTTTTTCTTCTCATGCTGTATTTGTAAATTCTCTATTGCCTTTAATTAAGATCTCCCTAGGCTATTTATTTATTTTTGAAGAATGAAACTTGCTTACTAGATGGATTTTCTCAGGCTTTTGCAGGTTTTAGATCTATTAGAAGATGTCACTGCAGTGTAGGCTGAGATTTGTTCTAATCTCAGTGGGGAAACATTCTGCTCTTAAAAACACCAGTAAAAAACAGCAACTCCACTGTTGTTAATGGAACTCTTTCAGTATTATGCAAGTCTAGAACCAGAATTTGGCCCAAAATGAAGGAGCTTATTTTCGCTCTAAATTAGCTACAGATCATTTCTTAGATAATTAAATGTCTGTACGTTTTGCACATGCAGGCTAAGCTGGAAGAGTGGTGCTTTCCTCCCACAGCTCTCATCCCAGGCCCCCAGTTTTCTGGTAACCAAAAATGGGTCTCGGAGGAGGCATTGGGAATCAAATATCACAGCTTCACATGCTCTCATCTTCTAGATCAGACTGGTGACTGCCCAGAAGCTGACACACCATACATTTGCAGTATGAAAATCTAACATGCTTTGCTTTGTTTATCTAAGCATCTGTTTTGATTGCAGATAAAAAGACTAATTTATAGTTTTTGTGTTCTACCTTTCAAAATGATCTTGATTTTTTTAAGCAGGAAATCCATAAACAGTCTTTATTTTTTTATACTTGGTTTTAGCCAAATATAAAAATATCACTCCAAAAGACACATACTTATACCCCATGATGTGCCAGAGATTAAAAGAAAATTGCATTAGCACTACACTAAATACAGCATTTAACTGCTCACAAATGGATTTTCATATTTCTGTGTTAATTTACAATGTGCAATAGGTAGTGCAATCTAATCCACCACAACTGCATAATATTTTTGACCAACTTGCTGTTGATAAATAATGCAAGTATTAGGTTATTAAATTTTTTACAATTAAGTGACTAAGAAAGCTGTTTATTGCCTTCCGTTATACCCTCTGTTAATAAGATCGTTGTTGCAGATGTTCATGTATGCTGCATTGATGTTTAATGGTGCATGATGCTCTAGGTGGTTCCCATAACCTTGCTTTGTCTACTATGAGCTGACTCAATTGATATGATAATAGAGAAAAGAGGTCTGAAACAAGCTGGGCTGTACTGGCACAATTTGCATAACCTTTAAATTTGCCATCATTTGATAGCCAACTGCTCCTAAAATTTTTACTCAGATGTCAGCAGCAACAATATACTGTACAAACAGCATTCTGCAATTGGACAGGTGGGGAGGAAAGAGAGGGCATGCATAGTTTATTGCACTTTTATATTCTATCAGGAAATGTACTTATTATCAAATTTAGAAAGCCAACAATTTGGAGTAGAGTTCTGCAGTTTTATTCGTGATCAATTGCTATTAGCCACAATGCATGGCCTGGCATCTTTTCAGGTTCACAGTACAATATCACAGTGTCAGATTACAAGCGGTATAAATATTTGGTTCCACCGACTCCTCTCTGATCTAGTTTTGACTGCTAATCACTGTGGCAGGGAGTGGAATCAGGGTGGATTACAAAGGAAGGGGGGGGCACAGGGTAGCAGAGTACAGCAAACAAAATCAGTGGAAGTCACCTTCCAAACTTTAAATCTGGTTTCTGAAGACTGTCTGTACTCTTTTTAAACAAACGTTATTATGTGGGTGTAGCCAAAGCCTGACAATGTACAAATAATTTGAGTTTGCTGTATTTACTAAATCTGCTGTCTTTACATACTTTAAGTCAGGTCTGCTTATTTTACTGACTTTTTTATTCATAACAAAGAAAATAGCTCTGGCAAAAGTAAGCTGGAGCCTACTTTGATTCACATAGGATCAAATACATAAAGTTTATTTTTGTGGTATTTGTGGATTTATATCTAAACTGCTACTTCCTAACCTGTATTATTCGCAGGTGTGTGAACGTCAGGTCACTGGTATATGAGTAAGGTGCACAGCTTATTTTTCAGAAATGGCATTTGAATCTTTCCCACTTTGCTTTACCTGTAAAACCTACTGTGGAAATAACCGAGTCAAACTGATGATAAAACCTGACAAATCCGCTTTCAGACAGGTAACCATTTTGGAGAACTCCAATGTACTCCTCTCCCTCACCCCACCTCCAGTGTCAGCTCTGAATGTTTTGTTGCCTTACACAAAATGCATACTAAATCCCTAAAGCAGGACCCATTCTAACTCACACCCCAACCCTCTTGTCCACTTTTTCCACTAGCCAGCATCTCTGCTCTCTCTCTCCTGGAGATAAGAATTTGTATTTCATTCAGCCACCTATTTACCACAACTTCTTTTACCTGAGACTGGATGCTACAGCAGAGAAACTTCTAATCAAAGGGTCAGTTTCAGCAGTTAATTTTCTTCCAGGGTCACCATACATAACCACATTTTACGCTCTTTCCATTCTGTGCAATTATTTTATAGTGACTATTTGAGCTGGTGAAGATTAGAGTCCTGAAAACCTAAGTTCCATCATTTATGGCAAAAGCATGACATGGATAGCTACAATTTCAACTTTTCTACAATGTTCATTCAACTATAATCACAAGATGGGAAATAAAATCTCTAAATTAAAGATGATAGGCTATCAGAGTCTGTAGGGCACCTTCTGAGTGGAGATTCTGCTGTTCAAACTCCTCTCCGATGATTTGCTGTGAAGTGAACTACTGCTTAATAATAATAAAAAAAAGGCTAAAACTGCCAAAATAATGGAAAAAAAAGATTTTCTGCAGAAGATATTTTGCCTAGCTGCCAGTGGTCAAAGGGTCCAGTGTTTTATGCACCTCATTTGTAACAGACAGCAAAGAAGATACCTTAAGGTAAAACATGTTATCAAATCTCTCAGCATACATACAGTTCTTTTTTTGTATAACCTCTAGGTAGACTTCAAAAATTGAATGAAGAGGTTGCAGACAAGGTACTGCACACAAAAAGACACATGGATTCATATAAACCATTCATATTCATGAGTGTTTTAAGTTCTCCATGGCTATAATCAATATCCAATGAAGTTAATGAGATCTTTCCGTTGATTTCAAAAGCAACTGGGCTGAGCCCCAGAGACAATAATATCATATTCTCTTCAAGAAATCCAGCTGATAACACATACTTTGATAAGTTACTAGCTTCCCATCCAGAATTTCAGCAATGAACAAAAGATATGTTATCTTATTTCAAACTCATCTTCCAAAATGAGCAATATAATGTTATAAAACACCATATGGAGTGTTTAATAACTTTAACTGAGAAGCAGTCAAGGCCACAGTAGTTACTTGTGATGTTAAGGCCAATATAAGATCCATAAATAAGACAATTGTTATTTGTTTAAAAGGGAAATGAAAAAAAGCCTCAATGTGTCATCCTCCCAAAAGGTTGAGTTTTTGTTTTCTTTTAACTTTGAGTCTCTACAAAGCAGTGCTTCCAACTCTTATGTCTTCTAACACATCTAAGCCCATCCAATAGATTTAATCACTGATAAGTAGAGTTATAAGTTCAGACTGGCCTTGACCTTGGGCAGTATGACATTATCTGAAAACCATTAATGGTCTGAAACTAAAGGAAAAGCTCATTAATAAAAGCAAAACTGTACAAAGGTAAAAAAAAAAAATAAAGAAAGAAAGAAAAAGGAAGAGAAAAAAGGTAGTTTTATTAAAAGTATTGATCATGACCTAGGGCACTACAGACATTGATCTTCCCACATCTCCACAGGAAAAAAAAAAAGTTAAGCCAACAAATTATTGATCTATCATGAAACCTGCTGAACAAGGCATACATTTAATTTCTTACAATGAAAAAAATAATCATACCAAATCAGCGCAAAGAGAAAATCTATTTCTTAAAAACTATTGGTAGTTGAAAGAATTGCAAAAATTTACTATCTGACTGTTTTCATAAATTAGCTACCCTATTAGTATGATTTGAACCCAAGTGTCGGGAGGGGAGAAGCCTACGCACTGCAACCCTTTAAACCATGGGTTTCAGATTTCAGTTCATTAAACCATGTGTTTTAAAGGAGGAATGGAGAGCATACAACATGCTGAATATTTCAGCAGCACAGAATGTGTGTACAGAAAAGGAAAACGCTGAACTTGAAACAAAGCAAAAACTTAATGAAAAGTTTATAGCATAATTATTTGATATAAGATACCACAGTTTTGGATTTTCTTATCATTGTAGCTGCAGTAATAGTAGCTGAAAAGCTAGAAGTCACCAGAATTTCATGTTTGGTGTACAGACAGAGAGGTAGGTGTCATTTTCAGAAAACAGGGCCATAACCTCAACAAAGTTGCATGAATTACACATCCACTGAGAGGCACAAACTCAGTTTGGAAGGCTGTCATTAGTTCCAGTGCTTCCTAAGTACTGAATGATTGATTTTGCTGTCTCACCATTCTTTTAATATAATTCTATGATAAAAATTGGTTTTCAAAACACAAGATGTCAAAAAGATCATTTCCCTTTTGATAATATACTTATGTCTCTATCCCTCTTTCTCTGCTGTTTGCTTTGCAGACAATTGTACAATGTCACCAGCTGATCCTGACGCAAATTTCCACCTTGGGAACCACAGTCTCTGTAGTTGCCAGATGCAAGTTCAAAACACAATATGACTTGGAGTGGAGCTCCACAATAATTTAATCCATTATAGTTCACAGATACTATAGTCTCCTTTTTCCTTGTCTCCTACAGCTGACCACTGCAACACAAGACGCAGGAGATAGCCAGTGACATTCTTAAGTGGCTGAATTCAAACAAATAGCAGGAGGTACTTCTTCACAACTCAGTCTTTGACACTCATTGTATGATTCAGAAAGTCACAAACTACGGATTGCTGGAAGCTAGGAGAGCGTAACATGGAGGTATCACTACAGATTTTTTTCAGTTTTTCAAGCACCTACTACTATACGTTGTTGCAGATACTATTTTAGGTAGACCTTAGGTCCAACCAAGTCCTGCTCCCCCTTTTCCACTCTATAAGGCCAATATCACTTAATTTCTGTTACACAACCACTGGAGTTGTGTATTAACAGTCGTGCCTCCAAGAATTCCTTTTAGACTTATGGTACAAAAATTGACTTCCTAGATCTATGTATTTGTATTTGAGAAACAAATACAGAAATTCTTCTGTGTAAGAGGAAATACTGCCAAGTCCTAACGAATAGAATGGGGGCCCATGTTCATTGCCCTTCAACAAACACATGCTTTTCACAGCTTAAAGTAGTAGTTTTTCCGTGGAATGCCAGAATGCAAATTCATTATGGCACCTGAGATTCAGGCTATGCTTAATGAAAAGTATAGTTTTGCCTTCAAAATTCCTTATTACTAGTGATTAAATTTCTTCTCAATTGCTGGGCTAAACTGTTGTGTTACTAGGTTAGACTAGTCAAGATATTTTATTCTTTAAATCCATGAGAAATTACTGAAACACGCACACTTACACGTTGCTTACATACATATATATATTTACATATATAGATACATAGGTATATGCATTCTTTGAGATGTAATTGTTGATACACAAGTCCAGTTGAGATACTGGTATCCAGGAACTTTGATTTTAATAATGTGTTTCAGCTGTCTAATAAAATCCTCAGACCTCTCCCACACAGCATGAAATCATGAATGGTCTCAGTTACAAAAGGTATTACCAGCTTTGCTATTCATTAATCCCTATCAACAAACATTCATTATTAATTTAGGTTTTGTGGTTTCCTAAGTCACAACTAAACTAAAAATAATTCTACTGGGCTTTCTGGCTCATTTGTTCTGCCATTAGCAGACCAAAATTTCCATTTTTCCTAAATCCATTTTTGGTATTTAAAATTTTCTTTACATTTGTGAATATCACAGGACAGGGAATAGTGACAGTGTGTAATCCTGTGAAAAAGTGCACGCATTTTAATATAACCCAGCTGCAGGCCCAAGACATGACTTTTGTTTGTGTAAACATGTAGGAAGGCTGTCTGATAAAAAGAGCACGTCAGGATTTTTCCTGTCTGGAAGGCTGAGCATGAAAGCTATGAGAACTAAGGAAAAAAACACACTTTTTCTTGCTTAGAGGACAACATACTATACCCAGTAATTTACAGAAAGAGGAACTGCAAACAGGCCCACCATAAAATGTCAGCAGTGTCATTAGTAATAAATACTTCTGTGTTTTATAGATAAGCTTACAAGGTAACATGCTGGTCTATGATTGCAGCACAACCTGACAAAGAAAACCCACTGACCTCTGTTTAGACTATATTATATGCTTGTTTTTATTCCCCAAAAACGCATGGAGCATCACACCATCAAGATTTAAGAATGGCACTTAAAAACTCTAGCTTCCAAAATTTTGTCAGCTCTTCTAAACAAAATGGTTTAAAAGTCCTCCTTCAAGATCTAACATACCCTTACAGAGTACAAGAAGTTTCATCATTCATAAAAAGACACTCTCCTCCATACTTCTGTTGCTATTTTCATTTAGATCAAGTTTTGGTTTTATCCAAACCCATATAAACTTTTAATTTATGAAAATATGTGCACATATTACCTTGAGACTGGTTGTACTGGATTAAACCAACATCCATTTAGCTTGGTATCCTGTTTCAGATAACAGGGGAAGGCCAATGCCTAGTATCACTCCAACATCAAAAGCTTTGTAGTGAGCTCTAAAATTTGTTAATGTTACAAGTTTTATAGCCACGTATTAATTTGGCCATATTGCACAGGTTGTGTAATTTATCAAACAGATTAATTGTCAAGTAATAATAGCAAATAGAAATTCAGAAATTTCAGTATGTACTACATGTGAGGTACACTAAGAGATTTTTAAGGGGTACCTTTCTCTTTCTACCACATCACTGCAAAGCTAATACATTTCCTGAAACATTCTTAAGTCACACATCCCACAAATTGAAGAAGATGTAAGTGGTGTCATTAACTCAGTAAAACCCTAACTTGTTTTAGGTAGGTTTTAATGCTTGAATCCTTAACAATTTCATTTCTTTACTGCATATTCTAACAAGTGAGCTTATAACAAACGTGCCCTTAACAAAGGTGGTCTTGAAAATATTTGGGGAAAAAAGAATGGAAAATTCTGTGTTCACGCCTGAACATGCCAGATTTCATCATTCATAACTTGAAAAATGCTGAAGTGATTTTCTTTAAATTTGGACTGTTTTTCTTTCCACTATTAAAGCTATAAAACAAGCCAAGTTTAAAGTTTGTAGCTTCAGCTGTTTTTGAATTATGCAAATATTTCAATATAAAAGTATGTTTTTCCATTGCTGAACTGATTTTGCTCAGACTTTCCAAAGATTTCCCTTTGGGCCAAGACCAGTCATAAAATGTATCTGACTAAAGTAATTTGTTTAAAAATGTTATGAGCAACTCTGTAAAAAGGATAGTTTTCACAGCATTTAATTCTGACAAATGTTATAGCACACATATAGATATGACATATATGTTGTTGCCAGAGTTTGTGATTTTTGGTGTGTTTATTAAAAGCCCCAGCTGCTGAAATCAAGAGATTGGATGTGGTCATTAACCCTTCCCCCCTTTCCCTGCATACGTATTTTTTTGTGGTTACAGAAAAAAGTGTTGAAACATGGAATGAATGTATCCCACCAAGCCGGGAACCTGAAGTTATATCCAGAATCTCAGACCTGGGAAGAAGAATATGATGAACAAGGTTGCGTTAGTGGGACCTGAGTGTTGATAGCCAAGTAATTCCCAATACAGCCAAGGACCATCCACACAAGAATTTAACCAATGCTGTTCCTCAAATAAACTTTCCCAGGTAAGCAAGTCCATAGATTCTATTTTTGGGTTACTAGTGTCTTTCCCAAACCATAATGCTCTGTACTGAAAGGTATCATCACAGGTGCCTCTCTCAGGTTACTTTTTTTCAGGAGTTTTGTCAAAATTCAATCATTATGGGGACAGATTTCTGAAAAAAAAAAAAAATTGTCAGTGGTAATTCTTAGGCTCACTAAGAAACTCCAATGCCTTCAAGTTCTACAGTAAAAAGATAAAATTTGACATCAGAGGAAAATGCACCCAAATGACACGAATAGGAGAACTTCAGACAATGATAACATGCTCCATGGAGTCTTATTAGAAGCTGACAGTTAATTTAGTCAACATTTCATCTGCAATAGCTCCCGTGTGCCAATCCTAAACACTCCTTTCCTTCCCTATAAAACATACTGATCACACTCAGCTTGAATTTGAGCTTGCCTTTTTCTTGCAATTATTCCTACTGACAGAGAACAGGAAGGAAGGGGAGAGGAAAGCAGCCTTGGGGCTGGAGTACTGTGATGGAGGAGATATGAACAGACAGTAGGAAGACCCAATGTGCTCCATGATAGAGGGAGAAATTTTTCCTCTAAAAACACAAATAGTTCAGACAGATTAGGAATTTGGACTGACAAATGGGAATGGCTTAGACTGGAATGGCTGATGCAGTTCTTGCCATTTTCATAATCTGCTCCAGCTGCATGGACCTCTAAGTTGCTTGTCAATCAGTGCCTGAGTGGCCACAGTTCACAGTCTCTTTGAGGTGAGCCACCACTACTTTTGGTGGGCATTAAAACAATGTTGGGTTAAACTGCAGCAATTCACAAACTGATTAAACATCCTTGTCGTAGAGCTGGGACAGATCGCTGGAGGAAGTAGACTTTTTAGCTGTCTCAGTCTATCAGAGATATATTCTTTGAACTTTTTGGTCACTCCTTCTTTTCTTTTGGTAAAAATCTGCACCTTCCTGTCCTATGCTCTACTCCTCAAATACCTGTTGATACTTCTGTTCTCTGGGATGTTCAAGAATCAACAACTGTCTCCACAGTCAGTCCTCTGTACATGTAGTGAGCAGCTGTATTTGGTCTTCTTTGTCCCACCAAAAATAAAACAAAATTCTACATCTCATTTACCAACACATATAATTCTGTGTCCTTTCCCGAATGAACAAGTAACCTGGAACAATCCCTTTTATGCACCTCATTTTCTCTCCTTCCAGCCAGAGCTGAACCAAAGTGTATCCCCTCCTTATTTCCGTTCCCTGATCTACCATTCGGCCTACACGTAGCCCACCAAAGAGGAACACTCCTCTTCCAACAAAGACACTCTCAACTTAGCCTCATGGCTGCCTTGTCTAGGACAGTAAGCAGAGGGTTTATTTTGACTGAGGAAACAGACCTCTGTTTAAGGAAGCTCTTACAGCCACGGTGTTGTCTTTCTCATTGCACCCATGCATAGGCAGGGCTGGGCAAGAACAGGGAGGTGGATGCCCATGTGTCTCTCTGTAGGGAGCAGTCCAGTCCAAGGCATTCACTTTTACTCCCAATGCTCAGTTGCTGTCAGACAGCAGAGTGCTTTCCGTGGGGAAAATAAAGGAGAAGAGAAGGTACAAAACCCACAAAGGTCCAAATTCACCTTGGCATCTTTCACTCTCACACTTGTAAGCTCCAGCTCCATCCTGCACTCCTTCAGAGGACATAAACTGAGAACACTGGAATATGTGATCTGCCAACAGCTGATGAAGGATGGTTAATGGCAGCAGTGGAAGGGAAGAACGAAACAGCAGAGTCTTTTGTCTGGATACTGATCCTCTCTGGTTGAGTCAAGTCAATAGTGACAGAAGCATCTTTCAGCTAATAAACATCCTAGAGCCATGTTCTTATTATCACTATTGACTTGGGTGGAAGGTCCAAATCCATAGCTGAAATCCATGACTTTGCAAGTACTGATCTAGGCACGAACTCTCTGACAATACATTGTTTCCTCGGAAAGGCAGGATAAACAACTATACAGACTGCTTTTTTCTAAAACCTACTCTTCTTCTGTACATTACAAAGAGGGAATGAGTTCTATGCAGGTAACTACTCCTAAATACAGCAATTCTTCCAAAAATCATTTAGAAACATTTTGCACTTTCCACTGCAAGTTTCAAAGTACAACTAGACCTAATTAGTGTTGAAATAAGTGTGTTAACAGTACTCTATGCCTTTCTATCATATCATCATATACTAAATTAAGGGACACATTTTCCTCCTTTCATTATTATTTTAACGTGAAGAGGTGGGAAAAAGATGATCCACACCAAAGGAAGGAAAAAGGGGGAAAACAATAACAAATTGGTATCTCTTTTGAGAATTGCCCCACAGGCCAAACATTTTTATGTTCTTAATCATTATTAAATGACTTAACATGACACACAGAGCCAGGCGAATGATTGCATCCTGACATGAGAACGAATTACAAATGAAATGAAAGATCAAGCTGTATTAGAGGACTGCCTCTGGGAAATGAAAATCTTTAATTCTCTTTTATTATTGACATTTATTTGGCTGCCATGAATAACAACATAGCAAAGAGATTCAGCTACGCTTGTGCACTGAATAGCTTATCCCACGGCTCAAAACTGCCTTAACATTTATCATGTTTGCTTTTGTAGCTGACACCATTGCATACACTCTCTATCCATCTTGCATTTATCATGCATATAAAGTGCATTCTCTAATTTAAGTTCATTTCATAGCGAACAAACAGCTAAGATTAGCAAGTGTCAGTCCTCAAATAAGCTCCCAGTTGTAAAAATATTAAAGAAGGGATTAATGGATTTGTTAACAACTCCAGTTTGAAGAATAAAATAAGTACACAGTGAAAATTAAATAAGAGCACAGGAGGGTTACACATAAGATTTAGGTTTACTACCATTATTACTAGCTCATGTATAAAAACATTTTTACACTGCTATTTCTCAGCCAACTGTACAATACTCCAGTGGAGTGCCTCCATATGGGCCATTCACATAATGCAGTAACTTTCTGGAAGCAGCACTTTCATCATTATTCAGTGAGATACACATACACAACTCTCAGTGACTGCTATTTCCTTTAAATCAGTCTGTAGCTAACAAAATACAGGAAGGAGCAAACTATTGGAGAAATCATTCAAACTGCTGCTAAGAATGATCTATATAGCAGTGACATACCTACTTAGTGCCTAGCCCTGCAGCCACAGGCTGAAGCAAATTCTGATTTTGAGGCAAACATCATATGAGTAAGCACTGGTCCCTCAGGTGCAAAGCTTCCTCGACTTCACTTGATTTCCAAAGGAGGAATTCAGCCCTGACTAATAACTTACCTTGTGCAGGAATGAGTGACTAAAATGGCTTGCCACAGCACATGTTTTTAATAGCTTTATTTAGTCTAGAAGCATAGGTGGACAAAATTAAAGAGACTGTCAAAAGGTAGGCAGTCATGTTTATAATGCTTAAATCTGTGTGTCGTACATCATCAATTTAGACAGCACAAACTACTTGTATCCCTGCTAGAACACCTTTTTTCCCACGTATTCCTTTGAGAATAGAAGAGCAGACGGCTGAGAAAAGCTTGAAGTGAGACTTTCTGCTCAAAGCAAGAAAGACTGGAAATTCACTTAGTACTGGATTTCACTTCCTCCTTTTCACAAATGTTTAAATATACTATACTGTTGCACAGCTGTTCTCAGCAGGCATAGTGTGTTCTTGTTTGCAGCAAAGATGGCTACACAGATAAAATCTCAAGTCATAAAATCTGAGCAAAACCAACTGGATCAATATTTTAGATCTATGTTATAAAAAAGAACTTCAGATGTTCAGAACTAAATTCTCAGGCATTCCTATGAAATACTAACTTCTTGAATTCAGAATCTTAAAACAATTAAAAACATAACAGAGATGAGAAACATTAACATCAAAAGGCAAACGCTATGCCTACCATTTAACAGTTTTTAAAACCAGAACTTGCAATTGCTTAACTAGAATATTTACTGAGAAAAAAGATTTGAAAAATATACCTGTAGCCATTACAGTGTCATCTTTCCCCTGGGTAAAGACTACAATTCGTTGCCTTTTAGTGTTCACCTTTGGCAGGGCTTGTGTCTTCTTGGCTATCTCTTTAATGTCTTCAGTCTATTAATAAAGAGAGAAAATTCTTGTAACCAGCATATTAGAGCAGTGAAAGATTAGAACTGTATTAGCAGATCAAAAATTTATTTTCTTATGGCTAGGTATAAAACAGACTTTATTGTCCGTAGAGAAAGATTTTTAAAAGGAGAAATACTTCATTCTCCTAAGGGTTTATGTAGTACTATGAGACCAGTGTTTTTAATCTTGGTAATGATAGTTCAGCTATTCCAATTGCTGCAAAACTGCAAAGCTAACAAAGGAATTACAGAGCATTTCCTAATGAGCAATTAGTGGGTTTCTTTGCTGCTGACTGGATTCTAACCTTACCTATCATAAAATTAAAAATAAAATAGGTAAGAGAATACTTTGGATAAACTCTGAGCCTGATTTTCATCCAATTTAGCCAGGTTTTATAGTAGCATAATCCCTCTGATTTCAGCAGGATTGCTAACATTGTTTCTTGAATTTCCCTGCAACAACCGATCTCAACAAGTAAACCCAGGGCACCCTGCAGCACCTTCAAAGGTGTGGAGCCCAGGTGAATATGCGGTGTGCTCAGTAGCTCTCTGTTTGCACCACTGAGATGTAGGGAAGGAAAGGGTGGAAGCTGTATTCAGTGGGGCACAAAACATTCCCAATTTGCTGAAGTGAGGATAAGCTGCAAAAATTTCAAGAATCTTTGCTTTAAAGGGACTTTGTCTGTACACCACAGCGCATGCAGCTAGGAACAGAGAACTTGGCATACTGAACCAAACCACAAATCCATCCAATGTCTTCGACAGCAACAAGTTTGAAATGTTTTATTTGATGCAAGAAACCCAGTAACAGCACAACTTGTCATTAGAACATTATCCTTCCTATTCTCATATTTTAGTTGCCCTATGATTTGAAACACAAGGATTTCAACTTCTAATTTATTTGGTTTTCAATCTCATCTAAATATAGGTATTCCTGTTATTTGTATAAGCATCAAATCCTTTTATAATGCTCTGTGGTAAGCTTTTGTTCTCAAATTTATCTGGAGTCAGTAAGTTCCATATAAATTAAATTTGTTATATGTAAACCTATTTCTTGCCATCACGTATAATTTTTTCTTTTATTTTTTAAGCAGTAGGAAAAGTTAGAAAGACTACATTTATTCTCTATATTACTTACTGGGCCATGTTTTATTCATATCTGTGTTAAATAACACCATAATATATATATATTTTTTTAGTTTGCTCTTATGTAGAAACTACTATGCTGAGAGACAGCAGATTTGGTGAGGGCCTAGTGTTGAGTACGGAATGAAACCACAACAGTATCTTCTGCATTTTTTAGCGTCCTGTTCATTACGAATACCAACTCATTTTTTTTAACACAACTACATAATGAATAGAGTTTATTTATAAAGCTGTCCAGAGTGGTTTCAAGTCATCTACCGGAGTTGTTTCAATTAATTTATATTAATAAATTTTTATCTTCCAAAATCAGCATATAGTGTTATTTTTTAAGCCAGGTACAGAATGTGAAGTTTTGACTGCAGCTGCTGATTTTAGCAAGAGGTTGCTTCTTTTTCAGCAGCAGCTTAGATAAACAAGACCTATAAACCTGCATACATTCAGTCCTGTTTACTTGTTGCTTTTTAGCAATCTTGTTGATCAAATCACTGACAACACTCTGCTTTTATTAGGTACAGAGAATATGCCTGAGCTGTATATTTAACAATATCCCTCTAAATGAAAATTCTTTAGTTCTTTTGCCATAGTTCTAGCCTCCCTTTAATTTCTCCTCCAGATCTCTGGTAGTCAGTGAACCCATTGATTAAGATACATTTACCAAACACTAAAATATTTTCCCCTTACTTATTGGTCTCTAACTACCTCTTTTTAAGATTGTCTCAAACTTTTAATCTCCATATACAGTTACTACACTCTCATTTGTGTTATTTCTTATTTCCTCCTGCTTAGACTCTTAATATGAGCTTTCAAGGGGAAACTTCTTCTGTTAGAGAAGTGAGGGAAGAACTTTGAATCCCTCTGAGTAAGGGCATCTTACCCCTAATTCTCAAAAGGCAAGGAATTCCGTAAAGATGCCAGTGAGAAAAATGCAGTCGCTGCTCTTTTGTTTTCAAATGTCTTTTTAAGTGGAGATCTATGTGTAGAAGGTATCAGCTAGTGGCATAGGCTGTTGAGCAGGGCATGAATGGAGAATTGCGGCCCTCCAAGCTGGCAATGGGTAGGCTTCAGACACCTAAGTTCTGAACCACTTCAGGCCTTGACAATTAAGATATCCTTGAAGTAAAAATACAATAAAGTGTCACAAATGCCAAGAAAAATGGGAAAGAAGCATTTATTTTTTCCTAAGGAGGAAGCAACTACTAATGACACTATTAAGTACATTTACAGTGGAGCAAAGCAGGCAAAGAAACCAAAGAGCTGAAAGATATTTGTGTAGTTTATTTACATGCACTTTAAATTTTAAAAGGAAAACAAGGACGTTATAATGGGAGAAAATAACATGATCAAGAGATGATTTCTTCAGTTTAAAGAAGAGCAAAGAGAAACTTATATGAGGGAATGAAGGTCCTAAGGAAAAATACTAGTGAAGAACGATGGTAAAGGATGAAATAGGGTAGATGGTAAAAGAAAGTAAAAAGCAGGTATATTTTCAAGAAGAATTAAATATATAATAAGTGTGCAACAGCAGAAGAAAGGTAATTAGTGGAAAGTATTTTTTTTTAAAGTAGAAACTTCAGAATAAACTGGTTTGAGGAGTTGTGTCTGATTGTGAGGACTTTGAGTATCATCTGTGAGAATTAGCTTGGCCACTTTCAGCCAAAATCACTTTTCAAACTGAAAATTTTCAAAGAAAGACAATAAGAAATAGATGATATAGTGGAAGAGTTGGAACCTCAATGTTGGGGAGGCTTTAATGTTTCCACTATACATCTCTGCCTTACCACTGTGTTGCATTTCGAAGGTACAACTGTGACGTTTTGTGGTATGTGAATATTTATAGTTTAGGACTGCCTAACTACTATGTCCCTCATTTCATTGTCAAGCAGCAGTATGAAACATTGTCATTGCCTTTTTCTATATGGTATATACATAATATCATCAAATAGCTTTAATGAGTAACGTTTATTTTGCATTGACTCATACTTGTGCACTTACTGAGACTCTGCTATGCACCCTGTATCTACAGACAAGGCTGAACAGTAGGACTGTACTGGCTCATGGACCTAAAGCCTCTATAACACGTCCCAGATTCACGGAATACTCATACTTGCCTAATTGTATGCTTGAATCTGATTAACAAAGCTGACATGCAAATCTCACACAACCATGATCTGCCTATTGGTGCTGACCTGAGAAACCTTGCCTGTGGTGTTCTTTCCAGCAAGTAAGTGGGCTATACGCATGGAATAAAGTACTTCTGATATTCCAGGCTCAGGCAGAGGTATGTGAAAAACACCACACGGCTAAAACTGCTAGTTAGGCACTTGTGAGCTCTGTCTCGGAACAGACATACAAAAACTGGGACCACCACAGCCCTGAACTAAATAAGCTTGAATCCATTGGAAACAGTGGAAATCATTGCCTTTAAGACTTCAATTTGACCCAAGATCCCAAACTCTCTCATTTGGTTCCCTAACCAGTAATATATACTTACAGATGAGAGCTCCATCTCCAACACGAAAAATTATTTTGCATGGCAGCTGGTACCAACCCCTTATATACATTCTGCTCCATCCAATTTTCAGTTTGGGTTTACAGAAAGAACTGAACCCTAAGTTTTATGTTAAAGTAGGACTATGTTTTCTTAATTCCTACATATAATGAACAGCAAGTTACCATTTTATAAAAACAAAACCTCACAATCCCTTATCCTGGCAATTCTTTTACTTGAAACGTAGTTAAAATATACTGACAACCATTCTACTACTTCATGGGGAACCAAGTCAAGAGCTGGGATAAAAATGGTGACTATTATAATGCATTACTGAGATGACTGCAATATGCAATTAGGATGAAGCACTATCTTCACAGACAGTGAATTTACTATTTATTTAATATTTTTTAAATGTCTTGGAACACAAACTTCACAAAAAAGACACCACTGATGCACTCCAGGAAGAGACTGCATCAGAAGTAATGTTCTGCATTTGATTATTACACATAAGCGCTGGTCAGGAGATAAAGTGAAGGAAATAACAGTCTTCAAATATGGTGATTGATTTTATAAATACACCTCGGATTTCAGCAAACTACAATGGAAGACTAGCTCTTAGTAAGGTGACACAGAAAAATAAAAATTCGTTTGAACAATGTTTCTCATACAATAAAAAAAAATTATGTGTGTCAGGGAAGTTTTTTCCCCTCCCAATTACAAGATTTTATTTCTTCAAAAAAGTGCTTTTTTTTTTTTTCCTGAAGTTGGTTTGTGCTTTTTTTTTTAAATTGTTTCTGATATACTTAACTCAATCCATATTTATATGATACATAGACCACACAAATTGTTGAAGTGTAAGACAGAAATGGAGATGATATTTTTTAAAAAAAGCTAGTCACAATTGACTTTCCACGCTACAAGACTTCCGATAAATTATTTTTGCGGTTGTTAAAAAATAAAATTCTTTCCAGGTTGCAATTCAAATTCAGGTAACAGCAACTTTTCAATACTTTTATGGTAAATATTCTCTTAATTTTTGCTCTGGCCACTCTAGTCCTTTACCTTTTTATGCTTTCTCAATATAGAATCATAGAATAATAGAATCATAGAATGGTTTGGGTTGGAAGGGACCTTAAACATCATATAATTCCAACCCATACAAATTGCAGAATCAATTTTAAAAGACTTTGAGAACTGCTGGAATTTTTTTTTTTTTTTTTAATATGAAAAGCTAGTTGAAGATATTTAAGTTTTTCCTAAGATACTTTCTCAGTAATGTGGATTTTTTTTTTCCTTTACAGCACAATGGGAAAACAAGACTGTGGACACTTATCAAATTTTACACTTCTCTGTCAGGAAACTTGACGTGTGAGTTGTTGTCAAGCAAGGGGGTAATAAGAGATAAGATCATAATCATTGTGCACTTTACTGATATGCTGTAATCAAATGTGGCAGATTTAGGATGTTCAGAAGGAACCATGCTAGAATCTCTAAGCAAGCACTAATGGAAAGGTTAATACGGTGGTAGTTAGCAGACACCAGCAAAAGCAGTTTGTCACTAGAGCTGAATTTAAACCAGGCACATTCAAAGTCTTTAGCTCAAGGGGGCAATAAAAATATAGAATGGGTAGGCTTAATACACTACTTCCTTTCTTTTTTATTGTCTAGCTACCAGAGGGTATCAATAATTTGTTATGCTTCATAATATATTTGGAGGCATCTGTGAAATTCATTCATTTGATAGAATAAATTGGAAGTGTATTTTTATGCTAACAATACAGATTATACAAATGAAAATTGACAGTGATAAAAAGTCTGGATTTCTACAAAGCAGCCGCATGAATTTAGAAAACATAAAATGAAATGGGACAGTCCACAGTTTTAATATCTAAAACATTGATGGCATTGATGTACCTGCTGGTGTATGGCTCTAAAGAGATCTAAATTGTAGAACAAAAGCTGCCAGTCTTTCCTTTTTTTTTTTTTTTTTTTTTTTTGCATGCAACCATCCCCACACAAAAGTGGCATGTGCTTAAAGCGACGCGGTTCGAATTGCGCGGCTCTATTATTTATGCAAAATGGGTGTTGAGCAGTCAAACTCCTATCTATTCTTCCACATTGCAAACAAATCAATTAAGGTGGGTCTTATTCCAGTGAAAAAACATGTAAAAGGATTTATGTGTGTTCAGTTCTGCAATTTAGATTTCAGTGAGATCGCTTACTATCTGTGAAATTAGTACAACTGTTGTCACATTAATTATAGTATTTAAAACCTGCCTATTTGAATCGAGCATTAGAGACCAATAGCTGATAGCTTTGCAGATTAAGTTATCTGAATGCAGCCAATGAGAAGAACTATAAAAAGGTCTAGGCACTCGAATAAATTCCTCAAGAAGATGAAATCAAAAGCTCTGAGAATCACTGTAAAATCAACAGTGTTTACTTGAATAAAGTAGAGGATCAGGCATTTTCAGAGCACAGATGGAAAACACCAACTTGAATCTGTTTTGAAACAGAAATTCCACACCACCCCTTTGGAAAGAAGCTGTTTGGAGAAGCAGGGTTTACATTAATCAGTACCTAACAATTTTATATACAACCTTTCTAAAATTCATTTGCATAATGATAATCCGCATATGGCAGGGTTTAAGTTCTTTAAGCGGTGTTAGATTTCACTATTTAGTCTTGCCTCGCCACTGCCTTAGCAGCGAATCCTTATGGAGTGTAATGCAGCTAATGAGGTAGCTTTTTAACTGAACAAACTGACAGGTCCCATATCTGCAGAGGCAGCTTGAAACCGTGCCCAACCTCTCGGCTTCCCAAGAGGCTTTTCAAAATTCAATAAATAACATCTGTAGGCGATGTTGGGTGCAGACCTAGCAGAGTGCGTCATAACACTGAGCTGGCAGAACAAAGAAACCATGACGACTGCCAAGTTTCCATGGCAACCGCTGCGAGGCTTGGAGAGTATAATAGCACATCAATCATTGTCCAAAAGAACTTCATTATCAGCACGAAAAAAAACCTTTAGGATCTGTTTAGTGTGCAATTGTGGGTTAACTCACCTCAAAGCCTTGCTCTCTAGCAAAAGTGGCAGCTTCCTGCAATAATAAAAAAAAGAACAGTTAATTATAAAGTGCTAGATAATGAAGAAATAACACATTTTGAAACTCATTCAGCCAGTTTTCCTTTTACACGATTATCTCAATATCCCCATATACAGTTGTTCAATCCTGATAGTTGCACCAAAAGCTTCCCCCTCCTTCCCGCTAGCCCAACAACAGCACCATGTCAACACACTCCACAAGTTCAAATGAAGAAGGTACAATATAGGTTTTTTTCTGGGCGAGGAAAGTTACTGCTGGATGTAGGACTTTAAGCAGGAAATCACTATTTCATAGCCAGGCAAATATCCTTCAGACATATTTTTAATTGAATTTGCATGATATCTCTATTTATGCACTTCATGGGATAGAGGTTTTTAAGCCATTTTTTAAAAAGCATTTGTCGTCTACCATGCATAAAAAAAAATAGGATCACGAAATGTGTTCAAACCCTTGTGGTGGAATCAGAGCATTTTAAAATACTCTGATGTCTTAATCACTGCTTTAGGCAATTTAACTATGTTCTTTTCCTCAAAGAACAGAGGAAACATCAGGGTATCAGAATGTCCTCATTTCTTATTTATATTAATTGGAGCAATTAAAATCTCTTTTGAAATAAAAGCAAGGAGACAGAAGACAACAGCAAAGTTTTTCCCTTATTCACTTTCTACCTCAACATTGCCAATACTGTAGACAACGCTCAAAGTCTTCACATTTTAACTAGCAATCTTCCAGATTATCTTTGCCAAGTGATATTAATAGACGGATAAGGCTCGAGTCTGAATAGCGAGTCAATCCAACTAAACAAAAATAACTACTGCACCACGTCATTTAAGGCCAGCGTCCCTATGACAGCTTTAATACTGCAGAAAATACATACTCGTGGACCTATATGATCTGCCAATTTGGGGGCAATCTAAGAATTTGAAGTGGGTACAATTGATTATAACAACAGTAAGTTGAGGTTAATAAAATGTGATCAGCTGAAAAGCACAACTCCTCAGGCTGCTTCACTGCAGGAACATAAGGCTGACCGGGTTAGCCTTAGCTGATGTTGACAGAAAAACTGAATCATGGTCCTGACAATTGGGTGCGGGCAAGGTTAGCCACTTTGACAATTTACTTACAATTGAATTCCTTCTTGTACATCACACAGTCAATGACATTTGCTAGCCTGGCTGTCAAGACGGAGTGTAGGGTTCAAAGATATCATGCAGTGTTTTCCTAAACCAGCATGTGATTAACAAAGCCTATGCTCATATGAAAAAAAAGGAGCCTGCAAGCTTCCACTATAAAGTGATGCACATACAATGAACTGCAACACAATCAAGAAAGCCTCAAATGGGACCGGGACACAGGAAAAAAAAAAAAACAAAACAAAAATAAGAGAAATAAGGGAGTGCTAAGGGGGGCAGAGAATAGGAAAATAAACCAAGAATTATGTACTGCAGCCAGATTACTTGTTTAACCTCAGGTTTTTGGTCATGCGAGTGAAATCGGAAGTTGCACTGATCTGTCCTTAGGGGATTTCTTTAATGCCCCAAGGCAGCAGGACATTAACATCTGTGTTAAACTATTGTTTGGCCAGGAAACTGGACACCAGTACATTCTTACATCTGTGAAATAAAAAGCTATTCCAGTTAAGTAGTATTTCCTTATGTGGGAGACTTTGAGAGAATTCATCTTAATTTTCTGTACTGGGGCACCCATGCATAGCACATGTGGTTTGAAAGACCTGGCCCTTCCACAGAAAAGTTAAACGATTGCACATTTGCTAAAAAGTATCTTATCTTTGGATTTTCCTGCTAGCGCTCCATCTTTTAGCCTGGTCTGCTGCCCAGCTCCATGAATAATAGCGGCTAGCATACAATCATAGATTTTCCTGCAGTTGACCTCTAATCTAAGGGTGTCTAAACGTGCCACAGAACACCAGCAATCTTAATTTTCTGCTCTTCTATCAACCAAACCTCACGAACAGCTTCTTTCAATAAGGACTGAGCCTACAGTTCCCGGAGAATCAGCATCTCCCTGAATGACACCCCTTCCAGAATTAAGGCCCTTCCAGCAAAACGGAGAGAAAAGCTCACAACACAGCTTTGGAGACGCCAGTTTGGTGTTTGCAAAATGGTGAGAAATGTTCAGCAGGCCCTGAATGCTGGGGCCAGTTCAAAGTAAATTAACCAGATAAAAGCAATGAGAAGCTTTTAGTATCTATTCACAATAACAGTGAGAACAGGAAACAAGCGGACCCCATCTGTGCAGCCCTAGGGCACCTCATACTGAGCTCTACGTATCTAATAAAGTAGTCAGGTTAAAATCGAAGTGGCTGTAACATGTGGAGACTGCTGGGGTTACAGCGGCCAGCCGGGGCGTTCCCTAATGCAGGTGATAATCAGTATGATAATCACTGTATTTACAGGCTTTCCATTTTATATCTGACATTGGAAATCACGAAGAAGGAGGGATTAAGGAAATAAACAACCTACACAGAAGCTTTACCGCTCCCTGGAGAATGCAGCATTTTCATTCATGCATGACATGCGACAACAGCAAAGCAACACAGCGACAGAACAGAATTTTCTTAGGAGGCTTCATTTCACATCAGGAGTTCTTTCAGTTTTGATAAACTTTAGACATTATTCAGTCATTATTCCAACTCAGCATTTTCAGAGCTATTTTCCAATACCGTCTGCATCACATCTCAGTTCATAACACCCTCTCCCCCACCTTTCTTCTTGTTTATACTAAATATGTTTAAAACACTCACACTCCTTTTTTATACACTCTTTTTACTAACCACAAGAGCACATTTATTGCCATACCACCTAAAGTAGAAATGGGATTTGTTAGCAGTTATGAAACGTTCTTTGGCTCATGCAGGTTGGAAAAACAAATCGAAACAAAACACACCTAAAACATACAGCTCTGCTGAAGCAAACAGCATACAGTGCTCCTTAATGGGAGCAACACAGTGTCACCAAAGGTAACACACCCCCTCCCTTTGCACAATAGTGAGCAGTTTGCACAGGAAAGCGAGATAAATTAGAGATAACAATAAAAAAGACAACTTCCGTTAGTACTAGTCTTGTTGTTACATTTGAACTCTACTGATAGCTGAAAACTATTCCCATTCTTGCACGTATTTTATTGCTGCTGGAGTCCCCAACGTTTAGGAAATGGAGCTGTCTATAATCTACACCATGGCCAATTGTAACGGGGCTCGTTAAAATTCAGAGCGCTTTAATCATCAGCAAGACAAACTCTTTGTTTGTAAGTAAACCAAAACATATCCTCTGAACACAAAAGTCATTAGCATCTGCACTCCTGTGAGTATTTGTTAACACCCTGTGTTGGAAACATTTTATGATTGTAGAGTTAAGATGGCTCAACTTCAATAATCATGTGGTCGGTTTGCCGTATCACACAGAAGGCACGCTACATATTAAATATTCTCAGCACATCCAAATTTTTTTGTTGGTACCAATGTTTTATGATAATTTGATCAAATTATAGCCAAAATGGTAACAACATGCATGTTGGGTTAAATTTAATTCATGTAGGCCAAAATAAAACTCATGCAGTCGCACTGAACAGCATTTAAAACCATGTATTGCTGAAATTAGCTGACAAAGACTGTTCAAAAGCAGCACCAATAGTATTATCTACAATATGCATTTTAACCTTTACACAGAGAAAAGGAGCACTGTAAACTAAATTTGCATTTCATTGCTGAAATCAACATTATCTCATAAAGAAATGATAAAACAGCAGGGCAGCAATGATACCCTTGCACACTGAATGCATTCCCATAATTACACGAGAACACAAATGCAGGAGACTCCGACGCTAATCCCACCCCCATCCTTGGTAGCGGCAGCATCTCAGAGGATAACCTACACCTCACACACGTTACAGCACTGCCCTGTGCAGCTCCCTCACATTCTCATTAATTTCTCTTGACCACTACCCCTGAAAAAAGGGAAGAAAATAAAATGAAAAAAAGCAAGCGGGGAGTGGGGGATTACTGGCAGGTTTTGAGGGAGCTCCTACTGCAGCAGCTGTAAACTTCCTGACTGACCCGAGATAAACTCAAAAAACAAGCTCTGCTCACGTTTTCAGGAATACCACCCCCTTCCTCTGCACAAATCTGTGACTCAGTGGATTCACCCTGTCCCACGAATCAACATAATCTTAAACAACCACACACTCATACAACATGCATAACCGCAGAGGCAGATCCTTGCACTAAATCAGAGGCATCTAGAGTTTAAAAAGAAAAAACAAACCAAACCAAAACAAAACAAAACTTCGGTGGATTTGCTCAATAAAAAACAGCAAATGGCTATTAGGACCATTCGGTGGGTGTTTGCATTTGGTCGAATGACTCCTGCTGGTGTCAGCCATGTTTTACTGTAACTTGAATAGTATCTCTACCACTACACCTTACAAGACACTTTTTACTGCTGAAATCTCCTAAAAATCTATTTAAAACATTTTCTTCTTCAGCTTCAGGGTATTGTATGACTCTCTTCTGAGAAGTATCAATTGTTGTTAGTTTTCTCCCATTTACATTGCTTCCTTGGACACATTAGAGGCTATGTGCATTTTGCTCAAATAATGCCCTTTTTCTTCAGTATAATCATTTAGTGCTATCAATCACCCTGATGAGTTCACCTCTAATCCTGCTATAACTTTGTGTTCTTTATACTGTCTCTTGCTTTTCCACAGCTTGCCTTGCTTGCTGCAACAAAATGTTGAACAAATCTTATCATTAAAACCCTGTTATCTAAACGAAATGCTTAACAAAAAAGTAAAATAAGCAAATGGAGCTATGGGGAAGACTTTGATGCAGGTGATGTTTCTGATATCTACAACCTCATTCTGTGTAAGACTGACTCATAATAGAGACAAGTACTAAGGACTTTTGTTTCTGAAATAGATGTTTTGATTCATGATTTCCTAATGGAAAGCAAAGCTTTCTAAAATAATAATAATAAAAAGTAAAAAACAAAAACATTTCTGTATTAGTTGCCTCATCACAATACAGACACAAAAGTCTTCTGTTTCATTATAACACATGCACTTTTACCTCAGCTTTCCTTAGGTGGGCACTCATCCTTCCTACTTCCCTGTCTACTGTCATCTTTACTCTGTCATCTCTGTCTCTAGAAAAGAGCTTATAAAATTTTCTGCTTTCAGAGCTGTACCCTTTGTTTTACATAGTCCATAGGTATTGAAAACCTCTGATTTCAGCAGTATGTTATGCCCAGTAATTCTGAATACAGGTCCTTAAAAGACATCTTTTGGTAAAAGCTCCCTATTTTTTTTTGTCAGAGGATAAGTCATTCATCAGCCATACAGTTCCAAAGAACACTACCATCAAGATCACTATGAGCTTCTGCTTTTGGTCTTTCTTTCATGAAACACCCATCACAGTGCAAGAGCTAAACTGGTTTTTAAGGATGGGGAAGAGTGAGCTGTGCCATGCCACATTTTCCACCCCTCCAGCTCCAGGCCAGTTTACACTAAACATGACCCTGGAAATGGCATTTGTCTTAATGCACAGATGGGACAATGGATTTTTTGTCGCTGCCTTTGGATTATAACAAAGAAGTCATACATTCACTCCCTAGCTTCATGGCACCACTCTCCTGTGCACGCTACACAAAGCCAAACTTACTTACACTTCGTTTTATTGCCCATCCTATTTTTAAGTGAGAAAACATTAGATGCATATATATATATATATACATACACATAGACATAACAGATCCATGGTTCTTAACACGCAAAAACAGCATGCAAAAACCATTCATCAGCAGCATGCAAGAACTATGATTACTTTCATGGTAAGCAAATAGAGGTGATGTCAAAGCTGTGGTAATGATAACCTTGATGTACCTAAGCAATCAGAGGTAAATACTGTTGAAGACTATCTGATGATCAGTTGAAAACATGACTTGAACGAATGGCCACTACCATTCTCTTAATTGAATATTAATGGATAGAAAATCCATAGGCTGTAGTTCTAGCTGGATCTCTAACCTTTAGTGCCAATGGTACATTTACTGTTCTGCATCTTGTCTGTTAGGGACAAGATGCAGACATTCCTCTTCAATTCAGTGCTAAATAGTCATCAATTGTTACTCCAAACACCGTAGGTTGACCTATCCAGCCTTGTGTGTCACTGTAGTCTGATTTAGACAGGCATTACTTTTAGGTCAATTGTTACTACATTTCACTGTGCAAAAGCAGTACAAGCTTGTATGCCTTTATTAAAAAATAGCCATTTACAAAGGTGTTCAGGGCTCAGGAGGTGAATGTAATTTTATCCTTCTCCCTGCCCCCCAACAGAGACAGTTGCTTTAATATGGGTCGTATGAGAGGTTGAGAGAGAAACAGAAATCTTACGAACTACCCAGCATATTTTCTGAAACAAACACATATCTGCTGAAATTTTGTTCCAGCTGATCAAGTTCGAGCTGTACTTGAGGATGTGTTACAGGGATACAATGCTTCAGTATTATTTTCCTTTGACAAGCACAGAAAACTAATCTTGATTTGGTCAGTGGTGTACACCTGTTCACATTTCAGAGAAGATCAATAAAAGCCGGTCACAGAATGGACAGACCCTGCAGACAGCTTGGGAACCGACACTGAGAATCAGCAGTATCTGAGCAAGTATCTCCCCCTCACTGGCTATTACTGAAGAAAGCACAGCTGGTATCAATTGGATGGGCAGATTATCATAAAGGAGCACCAAGGTGTTTTTTTTCTTCCCCTCTTTGCTTTTCCTATGAGTAGTCCCAGACCTGAAAATTGCTTTTGTTCATAAAGGATAACAAGAGTTCCTATCATATCCTAAAACATTTTGTTCAGTTTGCTCCAGTAGTACGAAAGATACTGGTAAATATATTTCCAACACCTTCACTCAGTAGGTGAAAATATAAAATAATAATATCAAAGTGAATATTCAGAACAAGTAGAAATAACATATGGGATTAGACTTGTAACGTTCAGAGGGGGTTCTGGCATTCAACCAGAGGGTTTAGTCTGAAAAAGCCTACCGTGTAAAGAATGAAGAAAAATGTATTTCCTGTTCTGCTCGGGTTCATGCTGGAGCATCTGCATTACGTACAATTTGTTAATATTCAGTTATTTATTCTGCTACTTAGGTTATTACCAGAACTATAGCTCCTGCTAGAATCTTCTATGGAAAAAATCACCCCGAGTCAGAGCGTAATGCCATTACAAGGTCTGCCACAGCTGCAGCAGTGATATGCCTCTGAGCCATTTTGAAATTTTACGATGGATAAAAAGCTATTACTTATATCTCTGCTATACATCCTTACCTAAAGAACTGAACTAGCTATGACTCTGTACATATCTCCCTCCTCACAGATTAGAAGCAGCAAATTAGTGAACTATACTTCCTTACAACATCTCTTTATACAAATGTGTCTATCTTTATCTTAAAAATAGATGCATCATGATCAGAAAACTGGGAAAAGAAAAGACTCCTTTAATCATCACTGAATCAGGAGAACATAAAAATGAACACAAACATTAAAATTAATTTAATAGCTAGAGGATAAGAGTTTTATACACATATAAAAATAAAAGATGCGTGGGGTCTTTTGAAGCCTTTAATGCTGCGCATTGTAAGCTCTTAGTACTAACCTTCTGGCTGAAGGATGACAAACAGAAATAAAAGATTGCATCATTTCCAACAAGGCCTCCTATGATTGCAACCACTCAGACTAGCCTGAAATCACTGACAAGATATTCTCATCTAGCAATTTCAGATGAAGAGAATAATCAGATACTGTGCTAAAAGTGCTGGGATACAGCAGGACTTTATTCCAGCTAGAAGGTTAACACATTTTTAGCAGTAGAACTGAGTTGTTCTATATACTTTGTTTTGCATGATGTCATGCACAGCCATTTAGAATTATAACTAAGGATATGGCACTGGGAACCCTATAAAGAGCAATCATCACATTAACTCTCTTCATGTGCTAGGCTTGCACTGCTTGTTAACCTTACCAAGAGAACAAAATTGCTCACTGCATCCTCCAGCAATAACACTAACTTTTCAACTGATACGAATATTATGCATTTTAACCTTCCAATTAAGTTTGAATCCAGTTGTCTTGAAATTTCTTATTAGACTTTGTTGTGTTATTTCATGCTAATTTGATGATACATTTATCTGTGTATCATATACAGATACAGACATTCAAGTTTTCTCCTTTATTTCCCATTTTACCTACTGCAGTTCCTTCATGGCAGGAAAAGCCTATTCTCAGTCTGTATGGGTGGCTCTCTCAAAACACTTTCATTGTACAGAACAGCAAAATTTCAATCTCACCGTAGTTAGGTGACTGTGGTCCTGACTGAAGAATGTCCTCTGATTCCAGATATGCATGAGGCACTTATAGTCATCTTGGACAGGTTGCTAATTTATTGCAGAAATTTTTTAAAATCTGTGAAAGTTACCATTAGAATTTCCCTGCTTCTGACATAATTGTGAGGACAAGTGTCTTTTTGGTATGTTTGCTCCATTTCTAAAAGAAGCCAACCTGAACCTGAAATGGTCTCACACAGAGCAGAGGATGAAAGAAAGCGTAAGTAAGGCAATTAGAGGGATCACAAATTCCACCACATTTTAAAGAGTTAATAGAGAATCACAGAATCATGGAAGGGGCCTTGGAAGCTCATCTAGTCCAACCCTCTTCTCACGCAAGGTCAGCTAGAGCAGGTTGGCCAGGACTTGGGTTTTGAGTATCTTTGAGCATGCAGATTCTGCAGGCTCTCTTGAGAACCCTGTTCTGGCACTTGACCACCTTCACGCTTAAGTGCAATTTCCTCTCTTTCAATTTGTGCCCACCACCTCTCGTTATGTCACTGGGCACCACTGTGTACAGCCTGGCTCCATCTTCATTACCACCTCTCATTTGGTATTTATATGTGTTGATAAGACCCCTTTGAGCCTCTTCTTCTTGAGGCTCTCAGCTTCTCCTCACCCAGTTGGTCTCCAGCCTGTCCATTTGTTGAACTTCATGAGATCGCTGTCAGCCTATTTCTCCAGTCGTCCAAAACTTGGCATTCAAAACTTGACATATTTTGCTTTAAAATAGTAGCTCCTGACTCCAGGCTTGGGATAAAGTCCATGCTGGGCCAGGCAGACAGGGAAAGACTTTGTCAAAGACTTTACTGATGTATGAAGAAAAGTCATGTGATTGTTAGGATAGAAAAGACACAAGTAGAGATATCAAGCAACTATGATCACACAGCAAGGAAGGATAGTCAGAAACTACAAATGAACCACAACAAGTTGCTCCAATAAATACGAAGCAACTCTCAGAGACTATGAAAAACTCTCAAGCCAGCAGCTGTTGGCCAAAGGGCTACTGGAATCAACATAGCAAACCAAAATCAAAGAAAATGTGGAAGTTTGTTTATGTTTTGACCACTGAACTTCACCTAAATATTTATTTCATGTGGGTTATAAATTTGGCTTGATTTGGGCAGCAGACATGCAAATGATCTATAAGCAATTTATTCATGCACTCAAATCACTTATTTAATTATAATTGCTTTCTCTTTTCAAAATTAGCTTATGCATAAAGATCACAACTATCACACTGGTTGCTTTCAAAGATGAAAGTGAAACTTTTCAAGTAGGGCTCAAAATTCCTCTGACAGAAAGCATCTATATGCTTTCTCAGCACTTCTTTCTACTGTTAAGACACCACACTCTCATAAAAAAGAAAACGAAAATGATATAGTAAAAAAGAATAAGATTATGAATATGTATGAATTCCTATGAAAAAAAATCTAACTCTCTGCTAAGCAAGGACATTCTCCTAGTGGCACCACTTGTATGTGCTAAAGGATCATAAAAACATATCATAGTTTTCTAGCAATAATGTTTAAAAAAAAATACATACAACTAACTTACTATCTTTGATTCTACCATATGCATGTTCTCTGTATACTCCAAGACTCAAAGAAGATTTTATAATCCTCCGCTATACTTCAGAACAGTTACCATTTTAACCTCTACTTCTGTATCTTGAAAATGCTACATTTATTTTAGGATTTGTCTAACAACTATTTTTTAGTTCCTGAAATCACAGATTGACATTATATTTTAACATACAGTTATATATTTACTTAATATATGCTGGCATATTGCAAATGAACCTGAAATGTACCTAAAATCGCACAAGATATATTTCTTATTTTATTATGTGATATATGTAAGCCTGCAAATTATTCTGAAGCTGAAATTAGTAGTGGTAGTAATAGTAGTAGTAGTAATTCAGTTTTGGACAAGTTATTTTTAGCTGTGTACTTGCTCAAGCCCTTCACTACAGATTTCTCACACCTCCTGAGTGCTTAGAAGTGTAAATAATCTTTTTTCTTCCCTCTGCCTGTAGCATTATATTTGTATTTAAATATAACAGAAGCTATCGCAAACTATTTAGCTTGCCTCACCCTTTCCAACACAAGAGACTCCTGGAATTTCTTCCACGATGCTGCATCTCTACCATTTTATACAAAATTTGAAGAGAGCTCTAGGGTCATAGTAGTACTGCTCTTTTGTAAAGACTGCATTCTGATTTAGGCTCTTGAAAATGTATTACTTTCTCTTATATGAGTAATAAATAATTTTCTAAATATCAGGCAACAAATGACTGGGAACATTCTAAAACAATGGTGATGTGCTTTCAGAGCAAAAGTAGTTGCATTAACAGCACACCATATGCTGCACTGGAAGCTTTTTAAGAGACAGCTATTCAGGGACTGAGAAATGAAGAAAAAATAGGCTAGAACCTCTGAAAAGTGGCACAGATTTGTAGAATCTCCTTAGTTTGAGGTTTGTTTTTCCTCAAAGAGCTCGGAGAAATGTAGTGCTCATATATTATGGTAAGACAGAATTGTTATAAACAACAAGCTAGAACTTACTCAGCGCTAGCTGACATGTACGTATTTTCCTAATTCCTTGTCTCTTGTTAGATTTTTATATCACCCTGTCTTCTTTCAGTCAAGTTAACCACCTCTCTCCAAATTATGTTTCAAAAAATCACATGCCCTACTCCAAAGGCATTTTGATCTTAGGTTTAGACCATGAAAACAAACAGTTTATTTGGAGTCTGGCTAGCTCACATGGTGAACAGTGAACAGTTTGCAGAGGATACTGTGCTAAAAGTGTCACTTTAAAAAAATAATATTGAAGCAGTTCTTTACAAACATGGCACTTGTCCAAAGCACATATGGAACATTAAATATAGCCATAAAATTTTATGCACCAGATTTGACCAAGGTCTTGAGCTCTAATTTATATTTTCTCCATTTTGCTGGAAGACTAGCTGCATTTGATAAAGCTACTTCATAAGGACTCTGTTCTCCTAACATTTACACATCACACATCTGGACTTGGAAAGGGAGTTTGAGTAAAAGAGCCAACTAATGCAGATCTTGTTTACATTATGTGCAATTACTCTTGTGTCATGAATCTCCCTGGGATATCAGAATGTGCTGAAGACACCCCAAGAATATGTACTTCAAATAAGAATGCAAGAGCCTGGGTGCTTCTACCCCTATCAATGAGCTCTATACACATGATCACATGAGAAAAATCAATGGTATTTGTATTTTCTAATAATGTTCCATTTCATTTTTATTAATTATTTGCATGTAATTATAGCTGCCCTCAGTGCCTGAAGATCTCTGTTTGGATTGTTTTTCTCTCACAACTCGCTCACTGCAGCCAAGGGAACTAAGTGATGGCAGTTGCAACACTCAATTCAGTTACATAAACACATCTTCCTTGCCAGATTCCCCTGCGGTGTTCCCATTTCATGAAATAAGTCTCTAGCATTTTGTAATGTACTGTACCAGAAAGTTTCTTTTCATGTGACAAAAAATTAGGTCCTCTGCTCCTGGCAGCGGAGAAGCATGTGTGTGAACATGTCCCTGGAATCCACCCCAGACCATGTGGCTGCACCAGCAAGAGGACAGAGAAGAAACACAATACTCAAGTAGCTGCAGAACAAGAATTGGTTGTCAGACTTCAGGAGGAGACAGACAGCCTCCATCCAGAAGATGAGCCAGGTTTATTTCTAAGTCTGTTGCAGTGACAACACATGTGAATGCACATTTTACCTTCGCCATATACAATAGGCATGTTCTTTCCTATTAAGTATATTTGCCAATAGAGATTAAAAATAAAACACAAATCTGGCCAGCTTATTCCTACAGGTATAAACAGAGTTCTAAGTTTTAACATCATAGCTGGAACACTCCTGGCTATGAAAACATGTGGTGAAAGTGTAGAGACAGAGTGACCAACCTAATCAATCACACAGATGATCAGCTACACAGAGACGGGGCCTTGTGGACAAAGTTTTCCACCGTATCTACTCAGTACCATGAAGCTAAGTGGTCATACTCAGTTGACTTGCTTAAATGAAGATCAATTTTACATTTTCATTTTCACACAGGTTGTTCTCCATGTGTTGATATGCTTGTTCAGTAATTCAGTACTCTTCTCCTCTTAAGTTAAATACATTTTCAAAGTAAGTCAAACAGGGGCAAAGAACTGTTCCACTACAAGACTGTCCATAAATGCACATAATACAAATCCAAGTTAAAGCTTTTCTGCTTAAGAATGTGCTATTTCAGTTCAGGTTAATTTTCCTGTGTAGTCAACTCCATGTAAAACTAGAATGACTGAAATGTGGGATTAAGCTTGAATTCCTGTGAACAGACTGCTTTTCTTCAAATACCCACAACTGCTACATGCATTCAGGTTATCTTGCACTGTCTACACATTAGAAAACACAAATCAGCTATAGGAAAGGAGAAGTCTATATCCGTGGTAAAAGAGCTTTCACCTGTCAGTGTGGAAGCCTGCCACTGCCCCAGTGGATAATGCTGATTTGGGAAATTTTGGTACTTAGCTTCTTCCCTATTCTATCGGTGTTAGAGAGTTGTACTCCAAGATATACAAGATCACCATCTAAACTCTTAACAGTTTTGCCATTAAATAAATGAGATCACTTCTAAAGTAGAGCAAGAAGTAGGGAAAACAAAAACAAAACAACAACTTTTTGTGATGCTATTTTAAGTAGCATTAAATAGCCAAAAGGTGGGTTTATTTATAAGTTTGAACTTAAAATGAGAGAAAATATCTGCTTGAATACCACATATTATTTTCCTGGAATATTGAAAGTAGGTACCAACTTTCCACACAAGATGAAAGATTCAGTATATACTAGTGGAGTCTCTGCTGATAGGAGCCAGTGAAGCTTTTCTTTCAGTTTGGTGGCAAAGGATTTACAATACCTGGGATGCTAGCAAACAAAGATCCACTTGCACCAATTGCTTTTCACCATAAAATGTTCTGTAAATCAATATGTTACTGTTAGTTTAGAGAAGTAGGTGACACCTTCAACTTCTACTTTTAGTACTTGTGCAGGAAATAATCACAGTTCAGGTGGCATATGAGTATTCTGTATTCCAGAACTAGCAAAGAAATCTGGTGACTTGGTCATTGCTATGGTAACTATATTTCTGTAGTGAACACTGAAGTAAATAGGTACATAAAACATGTATAAGTTGTCACTATGTAAGTTACTGCTGCCCTGGAGCCGCAATAATTTGCTTCCTTTAAAGTATTTAAATCTGGCCATAAATACTTCGTATCTCACAATGTCCTATTATTTCAGGAAGATGACAAGGCTCTTCTTACATAATATAGTGCAAACACACAAGCAGATTGATTTATCAAGAAAGGAACTTTTTGGAGAAGTAATTCATTGGCCTGTAAATAGCCAAGTATGAACAAGCTTCCGGCTTGATGAAGAAAACTACACCCGGGCTCTTATGTACCAAGGCAAGGTTGATCCATTGTGCAAAGTTTGAAAGGGTAAGCTTATTTCTCCACCTCTGACAAATGCAGAACCATTTTTGTGTAGAAAGCTCCATCTTTTTCTCTCAAGTCTTTCCCTTACTCTTTTGTTTCCTCTTCTCCTCACCTAATCCACCAATGGCAGAGATGTGAAATTAAGGAAAGCCCAGTCTGCACACTGTCCTCCTTTAGCAGATAGAAGGGTTTTGCTCTCCTTTCATGCTCTTCATCACATACAATCTTTGGCATAGGGAGGTCCTCCTGTTGTCTCTAGCCGAGCAAAGAAGTACAATTTTTATTTTTTTTTCATACACAGACTAATTTTGGAACAGTAAACGCAAGCTGCCACATAGTGATGATGAACTGATACTCGGAGAAGGAAAGCACAGATGTCTTCCAATTTAGACCAGGACTGCAATGCTGCTGACCATATAACCCAGTCTACCCATGTCACAAAGTGAAGACAAGCACTAATGAGGTCCTGTGGATCCCTTGGGATTATTTCCTTGGGTTAGATTACTTGCATGGCTTAGAAGACTCATATAAAGGAGGTCTTCCCTAAAAGAAAGGGGATAGTGCTTTGTGACAGCTGAATTATATCATATAAAATGGATTAGGATGGTCATAGAAACTGGAAGGCCTACACAGTCACCACGGGTAAGTCATCAAACATATACCAGTGCATGTCCAATGACTGGACAAGTATCTCAGATTAAGGCTGCTGCAAAGGAAAAAAAAAAAAGGTGATAATTGTATTTTATGTATGAGGAAAAAACATCTGCCTTAATATATCACTGATGTTCTGGTCATGTTTCTATAGCCATTTCTAAGTTGTAGTTTTCACTTAAAGAAGAGATTTGACCTATGTTTACTATGAGAAATACTGTATGAGGAACTAAAGTGCTTTGAACCTACTTTCTTAGTTTACAGATAGTTAATTTATAAGCCCACTGGCAACCGGGTCCTTTACCACAGATGTCAGCATAAGCTGTATCCCAAAAGATTAAATAAACATGACGTAAGCAATTTTTTTTTTTTGAAATTTGACATTTGGGCTATATTTAAAGATGGAAATTTGAGCAAATTATTGATGATTTATCTAATTAAATCTAGCAGGACCACAGCAGGGCAGGTAACTCTAGTAAGAGATTACTAAAGCATTAGAGGTAATTCTTACCTGCCAGTCTTTGCCTAATGGTTTTATAGATTACAAAAAAAAATATCAGTGGGAAAGAAGCTCAAGCATTGTGTTTTGTTTTGTTTTTACTTTGAGAGCAACTCTCTCAAACAAAATCCCTCTTTAAAGACCATGTGGCCACACCTTCTTGGGCCTGTTCTTTAAAATACTCCCCATATCTCTGCTGCCTTTGCTCTGCTGTGCAGGGGGAACCTGACACAGAAGCTACAAGTCTGAAAAGGGTAGACCAGGGCGTAATGACTCCCTCTTCCTGTGGTAGTAAATTCCTAGATCAACTCAGTCTGTGATGTGCAACCTTACATTAATATAACTTTGCAAATCAACAGCTTAAGAGCCTGATTCATCATTAATACTCTCATTTCATTATGTTGCTCTGCTGACAAGAAAGGTACACAAGCATGGGTTAACAGGGTGGTTTACTGTGGCTTTTTTTTTATCCTCCGTTTCCTGGGGAGCCGGTTCCAGTGCCCAACAACCCTCTCAGTGGCTCTGTTTATATTTATAAATCTGTTCTAAGGAGTAAACATCAATACAAAATGATTTAAGGTCAATACTACTTGAAAGACAATTTTTGCATAGCTGTGTGCTCCTTGGGTTTCTTCTTTGGAGTCCACACACAAACATACAAACAAAACAAAAAAAACCCACAAACCCTAGTAATAATCCAGGACTAAAATCTACGCAAGTCATTGTCTCCCTATGCGCTGCTGTGGCCTTACCTTGAGTACTGTGTTTTGGGCACTACAGTATGAAAAGGACATAAAACTGCTAGAGAGTGTCCAAAGGAGAGCTATGAAGATGGGAAAGGGTCCAGAAAGGAAGACAATACGAGGAGTGGCTGAGGTCCCTTGGTTTGTTAGCCCTGAGCAGAGCAGGCTGAGGGGAGGCCTCATGGCAGCCTGCAGCTCCCTCACGAGGGGAGGGGAGCGGAGGGGCAGGCGCTGAGCTCTGCTCTCTGGGGACAGCGACAGGACCCGAGGGGACGGCATGGAGCTGGGACAGGGGAGGGTCAGGCTGGGGGTTAGGGAAAGGTTCTGCACCCAGAGGGTGGTCAGGCACTGGGACAGGCTCCCCAGGGCAGTGGTCATGGCACTGAGCCTGCTGGGGGTCAAGAAGCATTTGGACATCACTCTCAGAAAATGGTTTAATTTTTAGGTACTCCTGTGTGGAGCCAGAGGTAGGACTCAATTACCCTTGTGGGTCCCTTGCAACTCAGGATATTCTGTGATTCTATGATACATCAGTTCAACATAGAGTTAAATTCAGGGCATGATCCAATAACTTCAGTATTAAAAACTGCAAGTATGCTGTACGAATTCTATAATCTATAAACATGAGTATAAACTCAGGGTTAAGTTTATATTGAAAAAAATCAATCACATTAAGATAAAAAATAGACAAGCAAGTTACTTATATGTTAACTCCCACCTGTAGTAATACCATGAACAAAAACATACATGAAAAAGTCCCACATATCCTGAAAGTCTAATTCTCAGCTAATCCTGTAGCACAAATGTTAAAACATTTGAGTCATAACAATAGTTATTAAGTACTTTTACTACAGGGTACCCTATTATTACTATTCTTAATAGTAGGAGTGTGAAGACACCTCCCTAAAACACAGCTATTTCATGGCTCTTCTGTGCTGATAGAGGACCAAGTTAACAAAGAGCAACTTAATTCTCACAAATCTTGCAACACACAAGTGCTAAAGTGACAATACAGACAAGCCAAACATCCTTTTCCATTGCAATTTTGCACAAGACTTAGGCATAACACAGTTAAAAATGAGTATGCATTCTTAACACACAATCTTTTCTACTAGAATTGAAGTTGTTTTAAAACATGCAGACTACTATTAAAAGTTGCTGGAAGTATTCATGCAGAAAGCTGAAAAGATTGACAGTGAATTTTTACTTATATAGCGAAGACTAATTTGTATTTTACGCTGTTTCAGCAGTCTTTGACTGTTTTCTTCAAAATCACTGGCTCAGTGGCACCATATGGAGCATGTTGAACTTAAGATACCAAGAATGTGTCCAAGATATATCTCACTCCAGTGTGTTAAAACATTCCACCCTGCAGCTGTCATTATAGGAATATAATTCATACCCTAAAGTTTAAAGAAAAACAGTGTAACTTACTATGCTTGCAAAAATACAAGACTTTTTTTGGTTCCAAGCAACGGTCAGTAAATGGAGAACAGTTAATCTTCCATACTGCTTTCTTAAATATTCAAAATTTTGACTGCTTTTATGATATTTAAGACTGAAGAGCAAAAAATAAAGATGCAAAAGAATTACTGAAGAAAAGCCATAATGAAGCATCTTGTATATTCAGACTTAGCATAATCATTGCCTTTTTCTTTTCCATTAATTGCATTTCTTTTAAAAACTGATATATGAGACTATCGGGCAGAAACCTTAGCTGCTACTTTTGACAATGACACCAATCGAGTGTATCATCATTGTTATGACATTTCACCTCTCTCCAGTCCTTTCTTGTCTATTTTTTTTTGTGTTATCTCTATTTGAAATGTAAGTTTCTTTGAACAGCATATGCCTCTTACTCTGTTTTGTATAGTGTATAGTACTCCAAACACCTTTTATAAAGTTAACTGCTGTAATAGTAAGGGTAAGAGATAGGCATGAAAAAAAAAAAACAACAACAAAAAAAAAACATGATACTTTCTTAGAATAGCTATCTTGGGATGTACATGTACATATTACTCAAATGGTCAATTCACTGCTAAGTAATGCAAGTTGCCTTAGAAAAGGATCCATGTAATCATTTTACCATGTCAACTCATGATATATTCTGTATATGACGTGTTTCACAGGAAAACTTAGAAATATTTTAGAGAATTAAAAAAAAAAAAATATTGATACCATTTTTCATAGGGCTTTGTCTATAAAGCCAGGAAGTTGTATGAGGCTCAGAGGAAAATGTTTTCAAAAATTTTTAAGGTTATCCCATAATAGCTTCTGATAAATGGCAAACTCATACGTAAGGCTTAATATCCTGGAAGCCTTCAAGGGCAGGCAGTAAGTTCGGTGTGTCTTGCTGGCAAGCTGGGGATCTCCCCTCTCCAATATTGTCAGTCTTCCATTTACAGCCATCCAAGGACCAAAGATATTGATGTGGGCCTGAACACTGAATGCCTTATGCCCCTAGTCAGTATAATAATGGGGAGGCATTTCATATTTGCAGGGAGATTATTGTGAGTAGGAAGATGGAAAGGGTTTTCAGGAGACAGCTTATTACAGAAAGATGGCTACTTGGGGTAGTTCGGAGCATAGAAGCTGTCTGTGTTGAGAGAGAATAGTAACTATGCTCAGTAATAAGTACTACTGAAGACCTTGTTATACTTTCCACATAGCTGAGACAGGCAACATAAGATCCATGGAAGTGTTTGTAAAATGTGGAACTAAAATAGGAAAACATTGCATAGTTATACCCAATTTACATCTCAGGTTGTTGCTGGGCATGACGTGTTTGACTTCAGAAAAATGGAATGTAAGAAATAAGTAAAAGAAAAAACTACGTACTTAAGGAAATGTTATGAAAAGGTAAATATCACTGCACATTATGATCTCGATTTAAATTAGTAATATGGTTTGGGCAGATTAGTATAGACAAAATTAGTTACATTTCAAACAATTTGCACAGCAAGTTGGATACATTTCAAATTTACTCTTGGGAATTTTATCTACATGAAGTATAATTTTTCTTACTCATTATCCTGAACAAGAATTTATTGCAAGAGGTCTTATTAACAGATGAACAAACAGTAGCACTGAAAACAGTTGTTCAAATCTAATTAAAAAAAAATCATTAAAAAACTTTCCACATGTGGCATAAATTGTAAAATGAGAGAGTTCTAATTATCTGGGTAATCTCTTCTTGAAAGAACTATCTTTGCTCAAGGACCACTGTAGTGGCCAAAATGAATGAATTAAATCAACTATCTATCTAGATCAGGACCCTGTCTTTGGAAAAAATCTCAGCTTCTATGTTGGAAAGAAAGTTGAAAGAAAACTTGTAATGAAATATTTACAGAAAAGTTCAGTTTCTTTTAAGTTCTCATTAAAGAGTTGGCTATTACTGTGAAAAGTGAAAGTTAAATGCTATTTACTGTGGACAGCCATATTGTCTAGTTATCCAATTTTCTGCATCCATATAACATTAAAGATCATTATTAAATATATACACTGAATGCATATATTTTAAAATAGAAAAATTAGGAGGTTTGCTATGTGTTTAATAACACCAAATACTATTCTAGAAATTGTTACCTTGAATAACAGCCAAAAGAATGTCTCTGTAATTTACTCCTGAATTAAACATCTTCCTGGTATGATAACATTCCTTGCTAACCTATTAGATATTCTTCTCTCACTTTAAATCTGTCCAAATGCCTTCTGAAGTAACAAACTTCTGTTAATTTATGTTGCAGTATTCTATACAATGCACTTTTAAGTTCCAACTAACAAAAAAGATAAACCCTTACTTAAGAATAGCAGAGGTGAAAGTTGATTAGAAAGAATTAATTGACATCTAACTTCCTACAAAAACAACTCTATTAGAGGTGGTGCAAAATGAATAGGTATGCTTTGAATTAAGTCTGTTACAAGAAAGAAGAAAACACACCTTATAATTCTTAATCTCATTACATTACATGAAAAAATAACTTTGGGATGACTTACCTCATTGCTTTCATGCCATGGTGTACTCTAAATAATAGGTCCACCTCCCACCAGTGCTACCTTTTAGAATACTCATGCATCTGCCCACCTACCTCTCCGATAATGCACATTGAGACACAGTCTACAATTGGCAGCATGAGGCTATGTCTTTCTTCAGTTCTTTTCACCAAATTAGATTCCAGGAGAAGTAAATTTGGTTCCAGATGATGAGTGGGTTTTTTTGAGCAGTTAGATTCAGTAGTTTGACTCATTATCATAATTCACTTATACCAAGATGCAGCTCTATCCAAATCTGGCAGTTCCTTTGATGTTCAAATCGAATGCATAGTGTTTGGCAACTGTATGTACAGAATTTAACTTGACTGATCCATTTGTCTGAAACTGGTATGTGTCCAAGACCGCTCACAGATGTATCTACTGGTCTAGTAGAAATTCCAGTGAGAGGAAAAAGGCATGTTAATCATAGCTGTCCCAAACTGGCATATATACAAAATGCTGTGTGCTAAGAACATCTGACTGCCCACCCACACAGGTCATACTTCTTCCACTAAAAATTTAAGAAAATCTTCAGGTGCACTGACAGAAGAACATACCTGCAATTCCCTGAAATTTTAGAAAATTTTCCAATTCCAGGAAGCTCGCTTCCAAATTTTTTTTGAAAACTCCTTGAAAATCTACTTAGAAAACAATAAAATATTTTTGCAGCCCTTAGGTATATTTATGACCCATTGTCTGTTTCATAATTTCACGCTCAACATTCCTTTTAATCACATCTATAGGAGTTACAAACTGTTTTAATTGTATAAAGAGGTTTAAATAACAAAAATGCTCATTATTAACAACTCTGGTATCTTAATCCTAAATTAATTCAAAATTACAATATAGATTTTAATCAATAAACAACAGTTTAGCAGAAGAAAGTTCTAAATACTGTCTATGTATAATATCAATGCAAGAAGGAAAAATCTTTTTATGTTGTTTACTTATACATAACACCTTTTCAATAGCCTTAGATAAAACATCCACGGGTTACACTTCTTCCCATCAAATCTACAAACAGTAGAAATCCTAGTAACAGAAGATTATATAACTGGATAGAAATTAGAAAAAGTGGGTTTAAATGTCTAGGTTTTGCTCTTCTTCAGTGAAGAAAGTCAAAAAAAATGTAACTACTGAATAGCTGTGCAATCAGATTAAAACTCTCTTGACAGAACAAAAATATTATTTGAGCTATATAAACAAGTTGAAGTGTTGATACAGAAAGATAACATAAAAGAAATGAGGTTTAAACAGTAGCTTTGAAAAAAAGTGCTATGTAATAGTATGGAAAAATATGTTAATGCAACAAAGACATTGCCAATTCTATTCCTAAACACCCAAAATTTGTTTTCAAGATTATTTCCTTATAAAAGTTTAAAAAAAAAATAAAAAGAGTTGTTTTTATCCAGTTTCAGCATGCTTTTGTACAACTACACATGCACCTATTTTTCTTAAGCAGCTTCAATATTAAAATAATTAAATGAAAAATTTACTCTCATACAGACTGAACATTGCACTTATCTTTATTCTTTGCACTTATTTTATTATTGCATACTTTCTTGAAAAAAATAGTAGTGTAAGGATTTGCCCTATCGTCCGGTTATAAAATATCTCTCCCTGCAGAAATGTCAAACTAGCTATGTATACAAGTCTACACTGCTGGATAGGCAACAGATGTTACATGACGGCTAACCACAGGAGTAATACCAAGAGTGGTATTAAATAGTTCTCCAAGGAACTTTGTAGTCTGCATGAAGGTGCCATTCTAATGACTACCGGTGACACCAGAGGTCATAGTGGTGCATAAAACCTCTGGAAACTGCAGAGATACTGCACAACTCATGACATAGGAATGGAAAAGTTTGCAACATCAAGCACACAGAGTAAGCAAACACCAGCAAAAGGCCTGTGTAACTTTAAGGTGAACTCACAGTGAATTTTTTAAGATAAAATTGAAATTACATGATTTCATATTGTTTTTATAGGCATCTAACTCCTTGATTAATATGCGGACTACTGAACCATAGTGACTTATATACTTATATCCAACATACTAATTTTTCACTGGAAACATTATTTTCCAAATGATCTCCTGGATATTTCTGCAATACTCACTGTTCTTTTACAATTAACTTTGTAACTCAGCAAGATGGGATGCTGTCCCCACTGTGCATTTGAGAAAGTGAGACGTAAATAGATAAAGCTTAAAAATTTGAAAATATCAGATTATCTTACGTAACACTTGGGAAACATGAGGATCAACTTCTGGGAGTACTCATATAATTTTATACATAATTAGTAAAAGTAGAGCTCCCATTATAGTTATGATGCTAAAAACATTACTGTATTAGGTTTCACCATGTGTATCTCAAAAATAAGAAATATACAATTATTGGCAATCTTGACTGTTTTGGCTTAAAAAAAAAACTATTACTTAAGCCTCAGCCAGAAGTTTCTGACAGAAAATAATTCAGTTCTTCAGAGATCTGTCTAAGAAAGTAGTTTGTAAAACCAGGGTGGTTTTCACTTCATGTACTATATGACTTTTAGCTTCTTCAGCTAATGAGGCAGAGGTGAATTATTTAGCCTTCCATCTCACACTCAAAAAAAAAAAAAAAAAAAAAAAAAAAAAAGCTTACAGAAATGTAAGCTGAGTTACTGAGTTTCATCAACTCTGTCCATGCTACAAGTATTTTTGTATTGTACTCCACCGTATTTTTGCAACTTAAATTCTAGATGTAATGCGGTGTTTTCCTGTGATGTAGGATGTTCCAGACAGTAGAGTATTAATCTGTCAGTGAACCTGAGCATATAAATTGCAATATTAAATTATAAAGATAATCTGCATTATCATAAAAATTAAAGTTATTTTAAAAGTGAGTTTTAAGTTGCCTGAAGGAATACTACATACAGTAGAAAACACCTGTGGGAAACCTAAGGCTGAAAGTGCTCCTGCTTTTTGATCCTTTTGTGATTATAGCAGCAAAAGGAGATTTGACACATTGAGATTTTAGCATGAAAGAATACACCATTTGTATTTAATCAGCATACCTCGTTCTTGTGCTTGTCATACCACTAGGACAAGGCACAGAGTCATTTTCCAGCTAAAAGCACTCTTCCTTAAAGAATAATTTAAAAGCAAGACTGAGTTTAGAGCAGCCTCCAGACCTCCCAACAATACACGATCACAGGGTTTTGAACAAAGAAGGATACATAGTCACGGCTGTCTCCTTGACTATTCTTTCCTTTTATTCTCTTTCAAGTACTCTTTGCTCAGACTCAAATTTGTAGACACAGAAAGCATCAATACATAGTCCTTAGGCAAATACAAGTTCTTTTATGTAATAACCTCTGTCCAAGAACTTTATAGCTATACCTCAACTTATCCATGTATAATAAGATTCAACCAAATACCTGTAGATAAAACTATATTGAGTGGCTGCATATATAACATTAAGTCAGGATTAAAAAGAATACTGCTGTAAATACTATACTGCAAAAATCAAATCTTTAAGTCAGATAATGCTGTGTTTCTTTGCTGTCTTTCTTGGAAGACATTACAGACTAACGTTACAGACTGGTTAGATCAGACAAAACAGAGAGGTTATCAAGCTCTCTCCTTCAAAGTCCTCTGCACCAACATTTATTAATCTCTCATCTAGTTGGATCTAATGATCATGTTAAGGTTGGTGAGGGAGTGAGTATGGGCAGGTGAGAGAGAATGCTCTGAATTGCAAACTGGCTGCATCCACTCCAAAATGGCCTTGAAATGTGGAGTCGCAGAACAGACCTCAGATGGGTTAGAAAACAAAATCCAGTATATTTTGGATCCAAATGCCTTTTATAGAAATTAAAAATACTTTACTTGCTAAGTTATCTGCAAATATCCCTGTGAAATTGAACTCTTCTGAATTGGTACTGATTTAAAGAAGTTTTTATGAATATTTCTGTCTTTATTCTTCTACTCCTTATCAATGGTAATACTAAATTTTATTCATACCTTTATTTTTGCAGCTCTTATATTACATACTTGCTTTTTGCCCTATTATTGTGATTATTGAAAATATACGCATTTCCCCTTTAAAAAGCTTTCAGAGATGTATGTCAGTTGTACTCTACAAACTGAAAGCCAAATCCTGGCAGGTCTTTAACAGGTGAATTTTTTCCTAAATATATTCATCAGCTGACAACAATTCAGGATACTATCAGAAGAAAAAAGTTAGAACTCTATATTGCTTGTTCCTGGCTCTACTATTGACTTGCTGTATGACCTTGGGCAAGTAACCTCTCAATTGTCCACCTGTAAAACAGAGACAAGACTACACACCCACCTTCTTGGTTTATTCTGAGCTTTAATGTTTATGAAGTGTTATGAGACGCTCTGGGAAGCGCTACAAAGTGAAAAGGGTTATCAATCATCGGCAGTAAAACACAAGCTGCTGAAATATGGTGAAATCTGCCTTCCCTTGTCACAGGACGTGTTCGGTCTTGATCTGCATTCTGTACAGTATTCGTAATCTTACAAGTGTCTCAACACTGCATAGCATAAGGAAGGATAAATATCCCTAAGCATTCTGAGACTACCAGAAAATATTTCTGGTTTCAAGAAGTGAAGCCTGTTGTAAAGTACATGCTTCTCTTCTAAATACCTGGTTGTTTTCCATAACAGGAAAAAAGAAAGCCATTTTTGAGATAGGATTCCTAAATTACTTAAATAGCTAGACATTAGCTGAAAGCAGCACTAAATATCAATTTAAATACTTGGCTCTCAATTTTTCTTTCATTCATAATGTACTAGGTAAACTACACTAAAATAATTACTTGCTTATTACTCATGAATTTCAGTGCAGCAGCTGAGACAATGTAGATAAATAAGATGATTAATTGAAACTGAATGAATCACTACAAAATATGTTGTTGTATAAGGTATGATTAACTCCACAGTGATTCATATCATTTCAAATAACAGGGCTTTTATCAATGATGGCTGCAAGGTTGGGAAATGATTTAAAAGCATTTCATCTTAGAGAGCCACTGCAGTTCACAAGGCAGGGGTGGGGAAAAGAGAGGGAGAAGCAGATTCAGTGTCTGCAGCTGAAATAGCCTTGGGCTGTTTCAGCATCCTTCCCAGAGCACATCTTTACAGCATGCCACTGACATTATCAACCTCCCTTGTGCTAGAGACCCTCTCATTTTTCAGTTGGCCACAGTTTATTAGATATTCTAGTACTGAGAAAGTATTGGCATACTTAATTCTGTGAATTAAGCAGCAATATTACAATGCCAGAGCTTTCCTATAATTGAAAAAGAAATATCTACACCAGGAATAAGTGTCAAAATTCTACAAAGACAGCAAAGAAAAATGCTATTTATTTTTCCTCCATTCCAAATTACAATTTTTAAATCTCAGACTCCCTCCAAAGACTGTGCAGTAGTCTCGAATGTAGGATTTATAAAAAGAAATCTCCATCTGTTTACAGCAGTTTAGAAAAGCAAACACAACCAGCAGTTGACCTTAAAAACCTCTACCTGCTAAAACAGAAGAGAAGATGAGATGTCTCCTTACAAAATTTTTTCCCATGTGGATTTAATAAACTGGGTCAGAATATCTGACTATGGTTTTTAACTGAACTGCAAACTCCCTGTAAGGGAATGTGCCAGTGTCACTGTCTCACTCAGACTATGAAATGAAGATAATTACCCTCACCAGTGGGGCAAGTTTCTGAAAACCTCTGAAAGCATAATGAAATGGAAAGTACTGACATATATATTGAAATGCAAAACATTGACACTCAACTTAATTCATTTAAGATGATTAATATTTCTGAAAACTTAAATCAGAATGGAAAATGATTTAGAACCTGAATGTAAAGGTGGAATTCATAAGGAAGATAGCTTACAAACAACCACTGGCTGAAAGTAACTCCTCAATATCCATCAATTTCTGAAAGATGAAGAATTAAAGAATTAAGGTATCTTAAGAGCTCTTTAAATGCATGCAGGTTCAGTAAAATGAGCCTCCTTGAGATGCATAGTTTCAATCCAAACGCAATTTAGTGTTTGCCTTCTACTGGATAATTTCAAACATTTAAAAATAATTGTAAATGCTTACTTGAAATTAATTACAGAAACAACTTTGTGATATTTATGACACGACCAGCCATCCTTTGCTATATTCCTCTCTCCTTGGTTCTGCCTGATATGGAAGAACAGATTGAAACGTTTGCTTCCCCTTCCTCACTCATCAAAAGTCAAACTGTATTTCCCTTCCTCCACATACCAAATTATACCTGCCACCTGATTTTCTCCTGTCTCTCATCTCTTAATCATTTCCTCGGAAACAGACACTTCACCAGTTTGAAAAGGCGTGCAGTCAGCGTGGTAAAGGATCTGCTAGGTGCATGAACAGCAGCAATTAGATTGGTGTAAATTCAGATCAATTCAATTACACCATTGTAAATGCACATCAGTTTTAAAAAGAATCACCATGCAGCTCGTTTACCTTACGAAGGCTATTACATCTCGTTCTTGTGAGCTGTGGGTGGATTTCTAATCCAATCCTGTCCCGGGTGATAATCCAGCAAAGTTTATAGATAGGACTGAGTTTTGCCCAAATGTCATATGGTAATGTTATTTACCAAAGTATGTGCAGTGAAAGTTGTTTACAAACATGCGTTATAAGTTACATGAAGGGAATAGACTAATTTATTTGGAAACTGTCATTTAGGTGTAAATCCCAGAGTGTTGAAAACAGTTTTATGCCAGAGAAATCCATTCACTCCTACAGTTAAGAAAAGCACAAGCCTACAGACTGCAAGATCAAATTGGGAGAATGTTAACCATTGTTACCTGTTTTAAAGTGTTTATCAGTTTTAATGACTGTTAATCAGCCATTAAAGTGAATTTCCCATGTCATTAAGGAGACTTGCCTTTATAAAGGCTTATAAAGGTTCACAAAGACTATATTTAAACCACATATATTTGTAGGGATGTTTATGTTAGTATTTGATGCCTCACTTGAAAGCATTTTAAATTAATGTAACAAAATGTGCCATTTCAGTGTAATTATAAACTGAAATGATGACAAGAGCTGCCTGATATCTTATTGCATACAAAGGCCCCCATCTTTTTAAAGATCAGGATTCATAATTCCAGAATCATTACTAAAGCTATTGTCATTGCTTGCTAAAACATAGATGTCTTGCACACAACTTTCTCTTTTCAGCACGTTTGCTGTCACACCAGCATCAATTTCCCAAGCAGCTAGCAGAAGCATCTGTCTTTCCAGAATTCAGTTTACAATCCTGTAATTAATTTGTTCAGAGACTGTGTGTTTAGAAGTAACAGCTCTTTACACTAGAGAGGAAGATCTCATTTCCAAGATTTGTGATATTATTTTTGTTTATTCCACTGCTTAAAAAAAATTCCATGATTTCTATTTTCCATACCCTCCTTAACTTTTACTGATTGTTGCACACTACATACAAGCTATATTGCGTTTTTTTTTTTTTTTTTTTAATTACAAAGCAGTAGATGAGGACCTCAGCATGTCTGTAATTCTGAAGTTTCTAAATTCTAAAATTTCTCAGTGATATCCTGCCTGCATGTAGGAAGACAACCCAGAAGATCTTTACCACATCAATATATTCATAAATATTCCTCTCTGAGTCATGAATGACTGCCATATGTGGGGATGAATCATATGAAAGCTTTGTAGAGTCCCTTGAATTCTGAAGAACTCCAAAGGAAAGAAACTGCTATCCCCAGCTACATGTTCCACAGCACAGAACCTTTCCCACCAGAAGTAGTCCCTTCCCTGAAGAAAAGCTACTGTAACTCACATCTTTTGGGGAGACTAAAAATAGGAGTGCATGTTCCTGTGGCCATTACTTACTTCTCTATGGGTTCTCTGATGAAAATAAAGTAGCACAGAAGTGGTGCTTCCTGGGTTGACCCTGTTGCAAAGTGCATCAGAGACAGTAAGTTTTAGCCCTAACTGAAAAAGTGGTCTAGAAAAGAAATAGATGCAAATTTTGTCTCCTCTACTTGCCTGGTAATTGCTGCATAGGAAACATGGCACAATTTTATGTAGGGATGTAATTTGAAAGGCTTTCACTCCTTTGACCATTCAGTTACTGTAAGTTACTCTGAGTTGTAAAATATGTATTCTAAGGTGAGCTTCTACAGATGAATTAAGCAGCAACTTGTGACAAAGCAGTTATCATCAGGAGATAATTGACCTTATTTGAGAGTTAAGCATCCTGAGGCAAAGTAGAGTGTGCTTAATCCTGGCAGGTTAATTATCCAGTGATTATGGTAGCTTGGAAGGTATTATTGCTAAGAATCATTTGCAAAATGACACTATTAAAAAAAACTTAATTTAATAAAAATTAAAAGCAATGACAATAATCAAGTTCTCCAGTCATGTATTGCTAGATAATAACTGCAGAATGGCCCTAATTGGTTAGCAGCAATGAACATGTAATTATTCCTATTCTGAATGTTCTGTACTAAATTTATTACATGAAGTACAGTTAATAAGTATCAAAATCCAATGCAAGATGTTTGGCTAGTCGTAAAAGGGTTTTAAAGCAATGATCAAAACACCACTGGTCATTGAGCTAATGCTGAAACTGATAAATGTATTGAGTTGTTATCACAGCATTCAATGTCTCCATCACAGTTAAGGGTATGCTGGCATTTACATTCTGAACTAGAACATTTATTCTAAGAGGTTTGTAACTTGCCCATTTTAATTACCATCTGGCTGAAACTTGAAATAACCAATCTCCATTCAGATGTAAATTTTTAAGTAGAAGATGTAATTTAAAATCACTTCGCCAATTGTTTTTAGTTTAGGAATGGCAGTAATTTGGAATTTTGCTGTTCTTGGATGTTTTTTGTATTACTCTAAAAAAAAAAACAAACAGCTCAGTGATTAACAATCAAATTGTATTGGTCTATAATGTGGAGTGAAGATAAACATAGAGAAGAATAAAAACCATGTCTGAGTCTATTGTTTGTACTAATAAAAAACAACGACACAACTCTGTATGTCTTGTGTATGTGTTAACTTACGCACTTTAAGGATTTAACTAAACTAGCAAAACTGATGGAAAACAGCAAAAAGTAAAAGGAAATCACAGTAAATGGGCAAAATTTTGGTGTTGACTAGCTGGGGAGGTTCGTTCCCCATCAAGGCATACATAAACACAAAGTCCTGAATGTACTTGCAGATGAAATAAATGTAGGAACAATAAACAAAGAAGGAAGCTACCAGAATGCAGAACATGTCAGAGTAAGCTTCTCTTGAGTTTTGTAACTATTCTTTACCACAAACCATATGCAGAGAGCAGGAAGACTGACAATTACAAGATACAGCAGCTACTATAAACTGGAAGTATACCATGCCAAGAGTGTGGTTTCAAGTCACACAGAACGACAAGAGAATAAACCACTGTGAATATGATTTCAACAACTCAGAAGTAGCAATGTCCAGCTTATATAGTGGAAAACAGATACTAAAAGATGACCAGGGTTTCAACTGATTACAAAAGTATAGCATGAGAGGCTGGTACTCCAGAGTGTTTACACATGGTACAGACAAGTCCAAGGATGGTCACTTAAGCTTAAATAGTGTCTTTTACCCTGAAAGACAACAGGATGCTTCAGAAATTATACAAAGAAAATTCAGGGAATATTTCACACTTTAATATGCACAATAATCCTACACAGTATTTTATGACAGCAGGTGAAAAACACCATAGCAAACTGAAATGTCAGGGGAAATTAAGGTAGACTGAATATAATTTGCAAAACTGGAATGTTGCCAGTATAGTGGACTATTGCTTACAAAGCATGCAAATATACAAGTAGTACCAATCTGTGTTTTATCTTCTGAGAAACAGTACCTTACGAACTCCTGTGATATGAATTCTCCCAATAGGTGAATGGGACAATATCTATATAGAACACCAGCAATATTTAATCCCAGAAGTTACTCTGAACCTCTCCCACCCAAACATTGACTAGACTTGGTCTACCTAATTTGTGAGACCTGACTTTTTTTTTTCTCTTTAGAATACACTACTATGAAATCCAAATGCTCAGTAGCACCTTTGTAAGGACTGTATTGCAGAAGACTGAATTAAAGCAAAAATTGGCAATAGCAGCAAAATGTCCAGAAAATACCACTTCCATATTGCTAGCTACAGTTTTTTGTTTTTGTTTTTTTCTTATCCTACTGCATCTAAAAACATTGCCATATTCTCCATTTTAAAAATACTTCTTTAGGTACTGTATTTGTAATAATGCTAGCCCCTAATGTGTAGATGCAGAAACAGTGTAAAAATTGATTTGTGTTGGTGGAACTCTCTGTGTCACAATCAGGAATAACCACTAACAGGAATGAGTAACTTTTCCATAATTTTCCAGTACTAATGTAGTTATCTTGAGAGACATGCCAACACTTCATTTAGGTATATCACACTTTCTAAGATTTATTTGTTTACTTAACCATTTTGTGCAGAACAAACTAATTTTTAAAAGCACTTTCTGAAGTGGAAAAAATCAAAAAGTGATAGCACTACAATGAGTGAAATCTGAATTCAGCTGGTCTATTACCATGGACTTCCAGGCAGAATTTCATGCAATCTGTTTCCCAACTGTTGCACAGCAAAGATAAGCCTTCCTTAGATGGACCACCAGTCTATCTACCATAAAAATCAATGAGAGCCTTCTAAACCAATTAAATGTTTTTTAGCTTTCTCCTACCACTTCTCCCCAAAGATTCTACTTCATCACAGAAAATGCTATCAAGAATAGGAGTATGTGTATGGAAACAAGTTACAGCACTTCAGCAGCTCTGCAGTGGCCCTTCATATTTTTTTCTTCCAGCAGAGATTTACCTGCTGAGTGAGTACATCATGTATACGGGCAGCTATTAGGAAACAGCCAATGTGTTGGACATTTCCTCTTTTAATCTAGAGTAACTTGTTCATGTGTTGCCACACTAAAACAAGCAAGTTGCAAACCTCTGACGGGTCAAGTTACACGTTTGGCATCAATGGAAATTTCACAGTCCAGTGACTGCACATTTCATTCTCTATTGACACCTCAGATGGTGACTTTCTATGTGAAGGAAAACCAAAAAGCCGGCTTCTAGACACAACCAAGCAGGTGCAAGAGATGCAAATACTTTGTTAAGACTCACCGTCTCGTTTCCAAAAAGGACGTCAACATAGGGCATGACTTTCATCATAGGCTCTTTGTAGAACTGGCTAATAAATGGTGCAGAAAGATTCAAGCTGAAGATCTTGTTGTTTGCAGAAGCTTGAGTAGCCACTTTTAATATTGCTTCTGGTGAAACTGTCAGGAAGAATCCCTGCAAGCACCAGAAAAAACAAATGATTTTTAATAGTTTCAAATCAGGAACCACATTAAGTATGCTGCTTCTATAACGTCTCTCCAACCCAACTTTTCTGTCATATATATGCACAGATTTAAAATCAAACAAAAAACTGTCTAAATGCTGCCTTTCCATTAAGAAATTACAGAAGTGACAAAGAATCTGCATATGCTGAGAATGACAACACTCCAGAATTAAACATAACCCACTACTACTGCACTGTATGTTGTTTCCTTTTCCATGGCAGCCAAGACTAGTGTTTGTATTTTAAAAGGTGCTACATTATAGTTCTAAATGGCCCTTTATAGAACGACAGTCAATCAGACTGCACTGCTTAATTCCAATGTCCAATAAGATGGCTTACACATAGCTAAAAGATGAATGAAATCCCTTGCCTGAGAAATTACTACCTTGTTTATAACAAATCTGTTGAGCATGGTGTCACTGTAGTAGTTGTAATTATCCTATAGGAAAAACCTATCGCTTTTCACATTTCTGCCCATTTGCCTACGACCACAGACTCCATAAAGGGATACAGGTGCTCACAGGAAGGGAGACTGCGATGCTGTCAGCTATCAGAACTGAGCAGACCTGCAGTTCTCGCCCCTCGGCTGACACAGCAGTGGACTCCAGTCTCAATGGGACATCCAGCTACAGTATTTACGCAAAAGATACTGAATTCTTTTCCATTATACCACATCTTTAAAAAATGTAACAATATAGTTTATCACCTCCCCTAGAGTATTGTCCTTCATTCTTTAATATTAAAGTTCTTGGTTGCTAACAGATCTAGGGAAATGATTATTCAAGATCTCTTCTCCCCCAAGCTGAATATTATCACACATAAATACCAAGAATCAAAAAATGAAACAGAGAATGAACAGAACTGAATTTGTCTATGAAATTGTGAATGGTGATTTCAACCCCGTACACAGATCAGCTCAAGGATGACAGTTTGAATTTAGCCTTGCACACACTTACCTCCAACCCTGATAGGCAATGTTTTTCTGCATGTGTTCTGGGCATTATGTAAAGATTCCCTAGTTTCACTACTCTATTAATTAGACAATGGCTTGGTCTTTACACTAATTAAACAAACATTTCTATGATTCTAAAAGCAATTTTATGAACTGTTCTCAAAACTCACTGAATAACAATCATTCTCAAGAAAGAGCAGCAAGCGTTAAATTTAAGGCCAGAGAAAATGTCACAGTACACAGCAATCTTTTTTTTGGGGGGTCACACAAATAAAACCCCATTTCAGTTCTATCTGTAACACTGCCACTCTTAAAGGTACAACAGTGAAACAATTGTATTTTCCAGGTTTTAACCATATTATTCTGTCATTGGATCATAGCATATCTATATTTTTCTCCTGTCTACTTCAGCTAGCTGATCATCTTAGGCATCATACTGCTGGAAAAATAATATAATAAAAAGTCTACAGGTTAAAGACTACTTAGAAAGTCTCTTGTTTATTTCTCCCTACCCCATGCTTTCCAGTCTAGTGAATGCAGGATTGCTTGTAGCAAATCATGCCCAGATTTTGAAAGACAATAAAAGTCCAAAGGGCATAAGAATGCTTTGCATCTTATGGAGTTACTCAGTACCTTGAACGACTGGAAGCCTGTAAACATCCAAGCTTCTTTGCTATTTTTACATTCTGAAGAATTAAAATGAACAGTTTATATAACATCTTGTCTCCATAGCAATCTCTACCATCTTTTAGTTTTTCATTTAATGAACAGAGTTGGATATTTAAATACTATTCCAAACACAAAATAAAAACCTTTCAAGGTTAACATGTTGCCAGCTGTGGATAAATCACAGATTGCTATACAGTGGTCTGTGTAAATAGTAACCTGGTCAAATAATTAGGCTTCTTACCAATTTTAGGCTGAAAACTTCATCTGAACTGAAATACATCTGATTGTAATTTAAGGTACAGAACACTATCCCCGTGAGATCTAACTCAGGCCTGCATCCAACTCCATTTTCCTTTGGAAAGGCAACATAAAAGTACTGAGATGCAGATAGTAGAGCTTGCTTTTTCAGATCCTGCAAAGTAGAGGGCTAGAACTCTCTCAGAACTACAGCTCTGTCTTCGGGGTTTCCTAAAGCTCATTTCTGCCATTTGATTTCAGTCTTCCACAAACTTTTCATTTTATATTTTTATTTAAATAGTTATTTGATACTAAAATACAGAAATTAAGAGTTGTATATGTGAGAACACACTACAACTTTGCCAAGTATAACAGTTCTTTTCAAACAAATGTTGTAGAAATACAACAAAAAAGTTGTAGCAGTACAATTCACACAATGGAATTAATAAAGCAGGGAGAAAATGTACAAAGTCTGAACTGAACAGATCTTGGTTTAAAGAAAGCAAATTAGATATTCCCCTCACCCCCTGAAAGTATTTAAATGGAGTTTGACTCTATTTTCAGTGGAACTCCAATTACAGCTATGGCCAGCGTTACTGTTACACGAACCCAGCTTTTGTTGTTTGAACTAAAACTAGATAAGCCACAGACCACTCTACTGCAGCATGCTACAATTTTGAACAGGAATGAACTCCTCCAAAATAAACAGGTTTTCTTATGCCTCACTGAGATTCACAACAAAAAAATGTCACTCCATATCTTCCTCAGAACCACAGCCTTCGTGTTCTTGCAGCTGCCACTGCTTTTTGTCCAGCCAAATGTATAAAAAGGAATGTGCAAGTCAACTGCTCCCACCTCGTCCAGAAATTAACTGTTAGCCAACACTAGCTTTGAGTGTGAGAATAAGCATTTCCATGTGTCACTTCTGGGACAGGACAGCAAGGTTTTCTTATGTCAAATAAGGACAATTCAGAAGTTGGAGGACTAAAGGTTGGGTTTACACCTTTGTTTGATTTCTTAAGCTGTTCTTATTTTTTTTCTTCCTTGAAGATTTTCCTTGGGCAGACTGTTGGATAGTACATGTGATCTCACCTCTCTCTCCTCCACATTTGTGGATTCTTTACTGACAGTTCCAAGTATCCCAAAACACAAGACAAAGACCACTAATTTAGAAGAATTTGTAGTTCACAATGAAGTTCTATCCCCACTAACAAGAAGATTAAGAGGATGATCAAAAATATTATATATCCATCTACACACCTCTGCTTACTCCTGAGGGTTTTGGGAACCGTTTTACCCTCAAAACCAAAGGATTATTAAAATAGTAACAAAAATGCTTGAAAGCAAAAGATGAGTCAATTGCTTAATATACAGAAATTCCAATAGCCTGGGAAACTTAGCTTGCATTTATATTAGAAATGAAATTATTGTGCATGTATTTATGTTTGTGAAATAATGCAGTACGTACAAGTACATGATAATTAGGCAGTGCAGTCAAAAGAAAGTGAAAGAGAGCAATATTGTACTACAAAAACCTATTAAACATTAAAGGCTATCAGACATATTTGTAGCACACAGTATTCCTTTGGCATGCATTGATTGAGGCTGAGAATACCAGATGCTACTGCTTCAAGATGTGCCACTATTTTCTGCTGCTCAAATTTAACGAGCCTCTTCTCTATGCCAGGAGGAAGGTACCATTGTACCACAAGCCAGAGAGCAAAGCTGAACTAATATATACATCAGGAAAATAGGATGACATACTGAATTGCTTATATGTATGTTTGTATGTATACACATATGAAACACAAAAATACTTTTCTCATTCATTGTAGCAAGTATTCCTGTTTAAATACAGTCCTTTGGTGGAAAAAAAAATCTTGTAGGAAAAAGAGAAATAAAAAGGAAGAAATACATAAAACACATTTGTTACTGCAGACACATGGTTACAGGAGATACAGTAGCTTGGTTATAACTTAAGAGCTTTTAAAATTCAACATTAAGATGTGCATGACAGCAGTAGAAAAAGTCAAGAGAGAATATGACATTATCTTGCTTTTGCAATACTCAGGAATTCTTTGATGCACCTTTTTAGAAGTGTACCCAGGCACTGTGAGTATAGGACAGTCTTTTATGATCATATCTTCTTTTTAATAGTTACTAGTATTTTTGAAAGGATTTGGTGGGGTTATGCATAAACAACGTATCTTTGCATCTCTCTCATTTTTATCTTATGCAAACCCCAAAGGTTTCTTCTTACCTACACTACGCTCGTGTAGCGCTAGCACTAGCAGATGTGAGTGCAGCAAATGAAGGGTGTCACAAGTGTCAGCAGTACAGAATCAGAGAGTGCTGAAGTATCTCATGAAGCCAGAACTACTCTGGCTTTGGTTAAAGTAATACTGAATAAGGTGTTCTGTCCAAACTGAGCAGTCTTGCCATCATTTGTTCACATCAAAAAATGTACTCACACTGAATTTTTCTGGATTACATACATGTAAATGTTTGCACAATGAGGATCAAGTGTTGTTTTCTTTTTTTTTTTTTAAAAAAAAAACAAAACCAATGAATACTTCCTTAAAGCCAAAAACTGAGATTTAGTATACATTTAGACAAATCCAGAGTGAGATGATAACAAACAGCTTTGCATTTCTGGATTTATTATTGTTTAATACCACAGAAGCAATGTTTGCATAAGAACACGTAGAAATGATAAAAATTAAGATTGCTCTCAAACCTACCACCCTCTGAAATCCTTCCATTTGCCTTCTCGTTGTATCTCTTACCCTCTCCTAACCACTCCCACTTTCAGAGTGGTTTACAAGAAAATAACTTTATGAGTGACTAGATTTTGAACTATGGCATTCTGAATTGATTTTGAAATACCATTTGGTAACAATGTAAAATCAATACATCATAAGTGTGAATCAAAATATTTAACTTTCAGATGCACATATACAACAGTCTGTTGCCATTAAAGATGAATTATATTCTGCCAACATGAAAGGAACACATCATTTAATCCAAAATTATTTTATGGCACGCATTTACATAAAAATGCAGTTATGATGACATCACACACTCATCCATCTAAAGGCTGGAATTCTTCAGGCACATTAAAAGTTTGACAGTTCTGCGGTGACAGTGCTGATAAATACTGTGATTCAGTAAAGCCCTACAGAAACCATCCAACTTAACTATGCTGGCAGTTCCAGCAAAATCAGCGAGACTGCTCAGGTGCCAAAAGAACATGCTCTGCTAAACTGCAGATGTAACCAAGTCAGAGCTTTGGATTTGGTTACTTTTCCCATATTCTATACACAAAGAGAACTTTAAGCCACGCACTTGGGCAGAGGAGACTTCTCCTCTGCTCTGCCATCAGTTTTGTCTGCTGCAACCCAGCAGAGCTACCAGGGCCTGGAAGGAGTGTAGATGCAACACACGGAAATTTTGGGGATGGAGAATGAACCACCGGGTCACTGCTCTAGACAGAACCATGTACACAAGGTTTCCACGTGAGAGACCCATGTCTTCTAACCTCTGAAGTGCATGGAGCACAGATTGGGCACAGTCCACATCCCACCCACTGTGAGACCAACAAAAAAATCATCTCCCTTCAGAACAAGAAACAGAAGGAATCTTCCTGGAAAGTTAGAGCAAAAGCTCTTCATTTTAGTACTTCTGGGAGTTTAAAAGAGCAGAGAACAATATAGAGAACTACATCTGTAACACCAAACTATCTGGCTTTGTACATGCAGCACTGCCAGATTATCAGGCTTACTGGACCCCTTACCTCTTCACCTGACTTTTGAGCATTTATACTTGCAACTGCCTGAAATCATTCAAGTACTTTCCTTCCTGAGATATGACAGAAGAGTATGAAATGATATAGATATTAAAATCCTCCTGACTCTAAAAAACTCCAGAAATAATAACAACAACAGCAAAAAACACCACTACACAAATCAAATAAATACCATAAATTTTACTAACGAAAGTGCTCATTCTTTAAGTCATTTTTTTTTTTTTTTTTTTTACTTCCTCTAGGAAGGACAAAAGCTCTGTATAATTTGGGAAACGTCCAGTCTGTGAAATATATGGAAGTCATTTTAATCTGTGTACTGGTTCTTCACGTAATAGGTTATTTAGGAATTTAGTAAGCACCTACGTGGTTTCAACTATATTTTCAAACTATATTTTATCTTGATCAGCAAGTAGTTACCTAATGAAACAAAACCCGCTGCTCTTTGTCCAGTTCCTACTGGAGACAGTTGTTTTAAATCAGAAAGCAAGGACAGCAAGAATGCGACAATTTCTCTGAGTAATTGTTTTGGCTTGTTCCTGTATGCATTGTTTATTTTTATGAAAGTATTGCTTTATAACTGGAAAATGACTAAGCTGTAAACTATTGTTTTATCATTCTGAGTGGCCAGTGTTTCTGTTTTTGATAAAAGCCAAGTTTCAAACAGTTTTCAGTAACATAGGAAAAAACCTAACTGTCAGTAAATGTGCTTATATTGACCGTGACATTTTCCTCTATGATGGTGCCAACATGTCAGAAGGAGAGGATTGCTTTCAGATTTGAACAGCTTCTTTGTTGCTGAAGTGAACTCTGATTGCTGCCATATTAGTATCTATCAGATTACAACAGTAGCAGAAAAACTCCAATATTTGGCATTGTATGTTTAAAAAAATAATTATTTTACATTTACACTAGCAATTTCTTTTTAATTTTAATCAATTAGGACCTCTTTTTCCATTCTGAATACTATCCATTAAACTTCTCCAGGAAGTTCCACCAAATCATATTTAGGACAAAATAACTGTGTGACTTTACTTGTAAGACATCTACTTGCAGAATGTATGGATGAAAACTTAAACAATGAGGTGTAGATGTATACACATGTGCGAGAGAGAAGTATTATACTTAGTTTTGGTGAAGGGAAATGTCATCCCAAATAAAAAAAATCTCCTATTTCCCTGGAAACTGCAAAGTTACTTAAGCTCATATTGGCAACATGAATTAAGATCTTAAGTTGATGGTCAGACATAGCTCCCTAAAGTCTGCCCCTCCGTGAGGAAGCAAAAGATCTCCATACTATTTCCACAGTTCAGCACAGAGTTTTATGTGTGTTTATTAAGCTCAAGGAGTAAGATCTCTGTTTTTATTCATACTTAATTTATAACAAATTTTGGGGGGAACTATTAATGAAACGTCATCTGAGGGACAGGAGCCTGATTTTTATTATTGCTTTGATTAAGTAACTCAACCTTATTTGCCTCTGTTTGCCCACTTGTAAAATAGTTATAATGATAAATACACCTCCACTGGCAGAATCAGTGGGAGGTTTAATTACTTAACATTACTGAAATGATTGAAATTCTATGTTGAAAGGTATTATAAAGTACAGGGTATTACCATCAATAAAACATAAGCTGCAAATCAAACAAGCTATGCTCAAGAGCAAGGCACTTTTCTTCTTAGAATCCTCAAAATACTTTGCTACACATTTTCTTCCTTGAGAAACAACTGAATTTTTACCAAGAAAGCAATGCATCTCAAAACATTAATTGTTGACTAAAGAGAGAAACTCTTTTGCCTTTCATCCTTGTAAAACAATTCTTCATTAAAATTAGCATTGCCTAACCAATCTATAAAACAAACAAACGAAACATATAATGTTTTTAGACCAGAAAGTAAGATCAGACATACCAATTATTGTTCAATGAAACAATAACCAGAAATCTTAACATTCGCAATTATATTATTTATGATGTTTGGAACATAGAGATAATTAATTTTCAAACTTAATTTCCACAATTTTGAACAAAATCCTTGTCCTGGCAAAGAAGCATTTTGGGACGTAAAGAATAAGGTATGGTTAATTTAGGCTCTTGATGATTGTGCAACATTTGCTTTTTATGTATATGGCTAGTTACATTAATATAATTTGGCATCTCATTAATTATGTAAACATCAACCATATGTTGAATTCACTCAAGTTTGGTGTGTACATAATATTTACGGTGTATTAGTAAATTGAGAGAATCTATGTAACTACAAATGCATAGAGTTTCTAATTCTCTAGACAGTTAATCCTCAATTTGAGAGCTCTACAAACAAACATAAAACAGTCTATTTCTTGCTTATTCAAATAGCCTTGAACAAGAAGAGAAAAAATATGAGCATCTTTTTAATCAAATGTGCTGTATCAGCACAATGGTTTATTTTATAAGTACAGGTAAAACAGTCAAAGACTGAAACAACTGGTGACCATGGCTGTATTAATAGATAATCACTATCACTGGGTATCTAAAGATCTTGTAAAAATGCAAGAAGTCTTAGGGAGAACTGTTCAAAGCTTGTGCATTAGTACTGCTTCCTGAAGAATTTTGTCTTTCATGTTCCCTGGGCTGAAAACCATAACAATTCTTCTGCTGTATACATGCAAGAGACTTTTTGGATACATGATATGTGACACAGCACACCAATATTGTGACTTTTGGAGTGGAGGGTGAAACGAATCTGGGCTTACCCTGCTGTATTTACAAATTTTAGTTCCCCTGCTAATAAAAAAGGAAAAAACTTCTCAGCCACTTCCCGCTCTGTACCAGCATACACTACTGTGTCTGTGCCCTCCGTGTTTGCATTCCCAGATGATTCAGAGGAATGACGACTGTTATGCAATATAAACAAATACAGGAATGAGTAAAATGCCATGAAAAATAAACCAACTCCAGCATGAATTCTATACCTTATGAGTTTCCATGAACAACATGCCCATGTTATGAAAGGTTTTACCTAAATTCTGGTTAGAAAACAGATACAAAATAAAAAAAGAGTCATGCTTTTCCCTAAGTACTCTCATACTGAAACACTTAGACAGAAACCTTTCTTCCCTCCCCCCAGCTACCTTTGAGATCTTGTAAATTATAAGAACATAGCAGCACGGGGATTAAATATTAATCAAAGTCATTACCATTATCGTTAGAACATATTTCAAGAGCCCCAAAGAAAGAGCATATTATTTCACTAATAAAGATCATATCTTCAGAAAGACTACACGGATACTGCTGCATAGTAGGTACGAAGAGGAAAAAAAAGAAACGATCAAGAGGTAACAAAATGATTTCAGAAGCTTATTGTACAATTCAAAGGCTAAGTCATCCTTTAAGTGAGTCCTTTAAGTAGAGCAGATTCTCAATGGGCGAAACGGAGCTCTATATAGAACCACAGATGCATATAATATATTTATAAAATGTCATTTTGCTGGGGAAAACAACAGAGTACAACCATGGATACAAACTCAAGAAATTTTATCAGTGAAAATCCAGAACAGCTCTGAAGTTTCAGCGGAGATCTGAACTCACTTGGTGTGCAATACAGCTATTCAACTCACAACCAGTACACCTGGAACTATCATCTTTTACAGGAAGACTTACTCATTGTATGAAAATAATGACAAGCTTTATTGAATAACAGGGCTTTTGCTGTTTCCAAATTAAGGAGTAAATGATTAATAAAACAAATACCTTCTCTGGCTCCCCAAAGGTATTTGCTAGCTTATTTTAACAGCTTGCATACCCTTGTGACATATTTAATGTATAAGCAATACTATGGCAAAAAAAAAAAAGTGCATACTAAAATAAAATGCTCAGAAGAACTAAGAAATCAGTTGTTAAAATAATAAAGGATGTATTTTCATTTACAACTTACCAATTTTAAATATAAGTGCACGAACATTTCCTTTTAACTACCACTTTTTTCTCAAGTCTAGCTCCGGAATCAGAACTCCAAAAAAACCTTCTTTCATAGCAAATATAATATTTACTATGAACATGCAATTAAGTCCTAATCACTCGGATTAATTACCACATCAGGATTTACAATAAAACATTTATTGCTCACACTTCCACACATTAAAATTAATTATTTAAAAGAGCGTTAATGTTATTGCTTGGGCTTTTAATTTTCATTATGCAGAGACTCCTGTATGGCTTTGCTTCTGAACACACAAATAAATGAGGGTCAGGACCTACGCTAATTCTAATAATTATTAAGAAATAAAGTTGAAACATGGACGGTTACTAAACTCTAAATGAAGATATTTTCACTTAAATTAATTTGGGTAATAACTGTCCGTAGAACACTTTGAACATAAAGTGCTATGCAAGTGCTTAGCATTAATTATTACAGTCTGAATGAGTTCTTTCTTCACATTCAAAGGTGGGGGGGAATATCTCTAAATATTAGCTTATTCAAGCCAAATAATACTTATATGAAGTTTCTGTTTCTAATGAGCTCATTAGTTCACACCTCAGAAACCAATTTTTAATAGCAGGACCACTACTGTAGCCAGGGAGAGCAGTGTTCATCTTTTACTCCCAGATCTTACAACATTTGGAGAACTCCTCTGCTAAGACACTATTTTTTGTCATGTCACATTAGTGTGGGAGTAGCATATTTCAGTAGGGGCTTCAATTTATACTGTTATCCGAGATGTTTGAATGCTCTGAATAAGTTTTAATTTTAAGCTGAGTATTTCAGTACTTCTCTACTTGAAAATAACTCCACTCCTGTCACTTTCCTTGGCCACCACAGAAAATCAGACTACAAATACAGGAAATTGCAGATTTTTTTTCCCATTTGTGTAATATTTCTAAAAACAATTTTTAAGCCATAAAAGATCAAGTTAAGTGGTCAAATTATGGCAGAGAACCAACCTTTCTTGATGCAAAACATCTCTGAGTTTTCGAGTAAAATGATTTTGAGAACAGGAAACCTGTAAAAGCCAGTCAGCAATGATCTATTTGTTCGCTAAGAATGCGTGCCTTGTGGCAATACCCCCTTAGCCACCTTAGAAACATATAGATCCCACGCAGTCTTCATCAATAGATATCCAAGTTCAATGGGGTACAGATCTGTTCTGCAAATGTTGCAATTTGTTTACTACTAAACCTTACAATTTCTGACAGGAACAATTGCATATCACAGATATTCTGTTAAAACCACAAATGTCTGGCATAATGAAATTCTGGACATACTGAATGAGGTATGTGTACATCATGTATCTACACAGAATCACCTATGTTGGAAAAGACCTCCAAAATCATGAAGTCCAACCATTCACCTGCGCTAGGTTTACCGCTGAACCATGTCTCTAAGCACCACATGGACACACTTCTTGAATACCTCTAGGGATGGTGACTCAACTACTTCCCTGGGCAGCCTGTTCCAATGCCTCACAAACCTTTCAGTGATGAAACTTCTCCTAATATCCAACTGAAACCTCCTTTGGCGCAACTTGAGGCCATCTCCTCTTGTCTTATCACTTAGTGCTTAGGAGAAGAGATCGATCCCCACCTTGCTATAGACTCCTTTAAAGTAATTGGAGAGGAGACCTGTGATAAGGTCTCTCCCCGACTCTCCTTTTCTCTAGGCTAAACAATGCAAACTCACTCAGCTGCTCCTCGTAAGACTAGGCCCTTCACCAACTTCATTGTCCTTCTTTGGACAAGCTCCAGCACCCTGATGCCCTTTTTGGCGTTGTCTGCCAGCAAACTGAGGGTGCACTCAATCCCATCATCCAGATCATTGATAAAGATATTGAAGAGAACTGCTCCATATATATATATATACATAGATAACACACACACACACATATATATATATATATATACAGATGTATATACATCATGCTGTGACTTCTGACAGTAAGATTACATGCTGCTCAATTTAAAAACACTGTGTAACATTATACTTTTTTTTTTTTTTTTTTTTTTTTTTTGCAATCATGGAGGCATATGGGCAGTATTTCCACTTAATGTATGACAGACAAATGGATTTCATAAACTGTCATATAAATAAGAATTTATAGTTTCAAATGAATTTAAAGACAAAGTACCACAAAGCAGAATACAAATAACAATCCAGAATATCATTGGTGTTATAAATGGCTTTGTTCTTTATGGACACGAATTGTTAAAACATTCCTCACATTGGTAATTGATGACTTCTTTGGACTCACTTAAGCTTCCAAAACTGTTATTTAATGGTCACAAAAATACATGTAAGGGGATAATTCCAACATAGCAATTCTGTTGTGAGAAGACCAGTATAACCCTTTGAACCAATGTCTCTTCTGTTTGTTAGTCCTAAAAATACTTAGTCTGGTTTAATTCAATTTGCTTGTTCTTTAAATGTTGAAGTATACAGGGAAATTAAGAAATTAAGAAATGTACAGAAGTTAACATATTCTTAAAAATTTGTGTTAGAAATTAATTAATTCAAACAAACTGTTTCCAAAACTCCAGTGAGTTTGTAACATTTGAAGAAGTTTCATAAAGGAAAAAAAAATCACAGTAGAGGGTCAAACATTACAATATCCTCAAAAATATTCAAAACAACAGAACATAAGGCAGGTGTCTAACTTTGAAGTTACTCTAACAAACCTCCAGTGGTCCATTCAAGCCTGAATTATTCTAGGAGTCTATGGTACAGTAGATGTATGTTACTTGAAAAATACATAGTGTGTGGAATAAGCACATATACTCCAATGTTTTATGATCTTCTAAGAGATTATTTCTGAGCATCCCAGTACTGCAAATACCAGTAACATTTACGTAGGCAATTAGCTATTTTACCTTAAAAAACACAACAAAAAATGCATACGCTTTGCAAATGAACTGTGTAAATGCATCATGAGTAGAATAACACCTTGGAGATTAGGTACTCCTGAGGCCCTTCTCTAAACCACATGGGGCTTCCCTAAATTCCACATTATGAAGTCAGTGGGATCTTAATAATGTCTACAGCCCTACATGTAGACAGTATTCTGGACAGGAATGAGCTACAAGAATATTAATTACAACAGATGTTTTCTGCTCTTTCTCCTTTACTTGAATTTCCGCTCATGCAATTTTTGTCCTTAAAAATAAGGGAGAATAAGAAAAATAGATACTAAAGCTAATGTGATGTATTTAACAATCAGCATTAACTTTTGTGCTAATTTATATACTATAACCGTGATATTCTAGATTAGGTTATCAGTGAATCTTTAACTGTGACACGTTGGACGCATATAGAGATAAATGAAAAAGCATTCCTTTTCAAATCAGCATTTAAGCTCATGTTTTATTACTTTCATAAAAATAACAAAAAAAGGGAAGTTGGGATGTCTCAAAATCACCTTCTCAATTCTGTGAGTTTAAATCAATTTCTTATGGTACATAAACATTATTTCTACTTTTTAAATATCTAGACTAGAACATTTTGGAGCTGTATCACAAATAATCTCATTGTTAGGAATGAACATTATTGGTCCATGTTGAAATAAAATGCAGCATGCATTCCTCAAAACTAATGTGGAAAGTCTCATTTTAAGTTTTAGACATATTTTTATCTATCTGTATCAATACTGTTCCTTCATTTATAGGAAATCCCAATGATTAGTTATTTATTGGAGTTTACTTTCTCTTCAGAACAGCTTATTATGGAAAGCAAGGATTTTTTTCTTTACTCCCTTCCATGCAGTGCCTCTTCATCAACATTTATGGACGAACCCAGTCAGCAGCCTAGTAAGAAACCAAACACCAGCACAGTGGTACCAAACTCTTCCACAAACAGCAAGAAAAGAAAGAACACCAGTACCTCCAAACCAGAGTTCAAAAGCCATGGATAAAAAAATCACATTCTTATTGAATAACTTTCTGATAGTTCCCTAATTTTCTTCAGAAAGGGCAGGGATGCACATCAGCTGTTGTCACAGAACTTTCCCCGGGGCGTGACAACTATATGATGCCGCTTAAAACACCTTCTGCAGAACAAAATTAAGCTTAAGAAGCTGCTATCTGGAACAGATATTTGAATACTGCTATAAATCACAGGAAAACAAATTTCCATTTCCAATAGCCTCATTTATCCATTGTAACAATTGTTGCTAATCAAAGGGTTAAAGCAGTTGGTAATGACATGAACAACAACAAAAAAAAATTACTTGACAAGATTCCACCCTCATTCGAATCTCTACCAGAGCGTCAAATGTAATTATAAATTTTCACCTAAGATGTCAGATTCTTATGCTAATCTTTGCACAATCTGACATTGCCATTCTTCAACTTTTACATATGTGAACAGTTATCACTTTGTTTGTATGTCACCACAGACAACATAATCAATAGTTTTCATATCTTTCTGTTCATTCTTTTTGTGAAAATGAATTTTGTGAGTGCCGCTTACTTTTGTTCCACTATGAAACTTGTTACTGCTTGAATAGAGAGTACTTAATCTCAACAATAAACATTATAATGTATGATAAAGCAGTCACAAAAAAAAAGGTCCAACATTTTTTTCAGTCCCATTTTAACATACTCTGTCCTTATCAAATTAATATCTAACAACAGTCTTAAGAAAGTAACACAATGGATGGCTTTGTTCACTTCAGATGTATTAATTTGAAGTACAAACTGCCTTCCAGTCCTTCTTTTATGCTCTATCTTTCTGTGGTAGGAAAATCTTATGCCATGAAACTCAGTGCAAAAAAAAAATCTGTGGAAAAAAATGTTTTATAAAATATTATCTGTCCTCATCAGTAATTTAACCAGGATTGACAAACAAACAGAATACTTCCTTATTGTTTCCATACCCCAAAAGCCACTCGTCAGGCTAGAGAGGCATTCCTTCTGACCTGTCACTCAGGTTCAAGTAGCACATGGGCACATTCAGCTTCTTTTTTAAAAAGTTGCAAATGACACTTTTGTTAAAAAAGTGTTTTTTTGTAGCACAGTGGCTCCTGTCAAGGTAAACTTGATCCTTAGTTTACCCTGTTCTCCATGAGTGCTATAAACCCCCCAACACTTAAGATTTATTTATTTTTTATTAGTCACCAGGACACAAAATTGAACTGTGAAGAGAGGAATAATCTCTTGCTGGAAAAGGCTTTATATTAGTTTTTAGAAATCATTACCATTGTGCCAACAGTGAAACTGGTCCTGTCTTTGTAAAGCTTGCTGAACTTGTTCAGAACTTGACTTTCCTGACATGCAGGCTGATGGGAAGCTTCCCTTCTCTACACTGAAACAGTCAAAACTGCTCCAGAACAAAGAACTTACTCTAAATACAGCAATTTAAGATAATTTTTAGGTTCTAGCTTGACCATCTGAGCAAGTACTTTGGACAAACCCAACAAAGAGAGTCAACATTTTCTATTGCCAGCACCCGGCAGATTGCTTCCAGTGTAAACTAGAACCAGATGAGAGTCTGCTTCAACCACACCTTCCCAGCTGGAAAACTGATATAAATAATAAGAAAATGTTTATCCCAGTTAACTGCTAGGATTAAACAAAAGTAATTACTGTCAATTATTAAAACCTGCAGCCCCAGCCTTGTCTGGAAGGAGAGAAATTACGTGACTCATCCTTGAATGAGGGCCTCAGACTTGTGAAGCTAAGCAGTAAACTTTGTAAATCTGGCAGAACGGGAGTGTAGTAACTAACGCACGCCCATAACCTCCATGTAATATTGTGGTATGGCTCAGGCTGCTGCAAAAGCTCATTTCAGAGAATGGGTTGTAGTATAGCAATAGTTCAGCACACATGGATGAAGCAAGAGTCAGAGGTGTCTCCTGACCTCACTTACTCCTCACAAATTGCATTCAGACACACAGGAGTTGCAGAAGCATCCCAGTGAAGTTGCTTTTCTGGCATCTACACTGCACAAAGATGATTGCTTGTATTTCACATGCCCTGCTGTACCCCTGTCCACTCTAATCACATAGCAAAGGAATTTTAGAATACTTACGGTGAATAATCATCCTTGGAAAATATTCAACAACTTCAAGACTGTGTGATACATTTTAGAATTTGGATATTTAATAGCACTGATGACTAGCAATTTTCCACAATTACCATTATAATCATTCTATGTTCTGAGAAGAGGATACAGATGACAAGGAGCTGTTTGAAAAATTAAACTTTTATAAAACATCTGAATGTCTGGCATTTTGATATAGTAATACTTTGTCTGCTTTTCTGAGTGGCTGTTACAAATTTGTATTGCTTTTGGATATTCTTCTTATGGCAAAAGAGTCTGTTCGGAGGAGTTTTTTACCTTAGTTTTACTACAGTGAATTATGTATCTATCCAGAGATCATGCTCTCCCAAATGAACATCCAAGCCTATTAAAATAGTCTGCCAACATACTGTGAAGATCTGGGAAATGGCACACCCTCACAAATGCCAGATGTAATTCTGCCCACAAGAAAAGTCAGATGGATTCTTCCAATAAATTCCTATTTCTTTTGTCTGCCTCTTGGTTGATATATGATACCACTACAGATGTATCCAATTTTATTAAAATTTGTCCCATCAGCTACATTCTGAAAGGAGAATTTTCAAATTTACCCTGAGTTTATGCACATTTTGTGATAAGTTGTTCATAAGTTGAAACTCAGGCCTTAAGCTTTGTTTCATTTATTTCTATAAGCTCTGTATCTGCTTAGACGATCTTCTGTGTTTGTGACTGTAAAAGCTAACTATATTTCACTAGAAGTGCTTGGATATTTGGGTTCTCATTTCAGTAAATTCTTCTGTTAGCGCTGAACCTGGAATCATTATGTCCACTTTGGCTGAGTTTGAAAAGCATCGTAACTAGCAGCAGAGTTCAAACATCAAACCCTCCCATGGGATGACTACACACAAGATGCACAGATCTCATGGCAAGTAGCTCTTCAAATCCTGGCAGAAGATTTGCTAAAGAACCCAACTGCAAGAGTAAGATTCTTTAGTGTTTATATCTATATAAGAAGGAAAAGCTTTTCCTAAATGAGTGACTATAAATGTACTTCAAAACACGGAGACACTGGTAAATCTGTCCTTAAAGATGTCATTTAATTTCTCCACTCCAGAGAGATACTTAATTTTAAAAGGCATATAAAGAACTCTCACACAAGCGAACGCCAACACACAGTTGTCTATGGTCTTTGCTGAATTTGATATTAACAAAATTCTGAACTACTTCACTGAAAGCTTAACGCCCTAAAAGTCATCACATAATAGAAAAGTATCCACTAGAACATTAAAAAATAAAGGAGCAGTTCCAGGTAATTTTTAAAAGTCTTTTTGAGGACTGTCGATTTAAGCATAATAATTTACAAGTACATATATACAATGAGAGAACAACTAAAATTACTACACATTCAAGAGTTTTCTAAGGGGACAGACTGTGGAGGCTAAGTAAAATTTTTTTGAATTGGCAAGTATTAAAGCTTGACATTAAGCTACTACTGAATCATTTTGCACTATATAAATACTGAATTACTCATTCTTCTAGAGACTGATGAAATAACTCCATATAAATAAAACTACAGAATAAAATACAGGTAATACAAACATGCTGTTTGTTCTGTGCAGCTTCACATACAGAAACCAAGCTTCTAACTCAACTCGTCTTCGTGTAATATTACTGTCCTGTAGAAAAGAGGGTGGTTTGTTTTTAAAATTACATTTCTGGCATTATGCCCAAATTACATATGATTCTGAAAATACTGTCCAACAGTCATCCTCCTGCTCCCAGTCATTCGTTACTACTATTTGCAGACTGATGATGTAGATGTCCTTTGTGCTAAGTTTTTGTATTCCACTTTATTCCTTCTCAAGTGAACATATTGTTTGATTCTACTCACATTTAAGAAAGCACAGAGTGTAAAGTTAGTGATGCTCACTGGGAAATACTTTTCTGCTTGGAGATACAGAAAGGAAAAATATCTTGTGAGAAACAGGGAGATAAATTTTAACATAAGTGTGAAAACAAATTGTGGTGGCTATTTTTGTCACTGTGGTGTCACAGCTGACCCTGTGATAGTTGAGTTTGAGTCTGCAAACAAAATGAATATATACTAAAAACTTTACTAATGGGAAATATTAATTACTTCCAGATGATCTAAATCAGATCCTTCTCAAGGGCACATTGGGGATAACTATGTATTTTTATATGATTGTCTTTCTCACATGAGAAAAATACAGTAAAAGTTCTATACATATCAGTTCTTGCACAAAACTATCCAAACGCATATTGGGGCTGTCCATAGAAACAGAAAACCTTTAAAAGAGGCCTTTAAAGTTGGCAAAATCAGCAAATTTAATCTATCCACTTTCTTTTGACCTTTAAACCTGACCTGAAAAAAGTGTTCAGCAACATAAATTTGATCTCTAAAGGCCTGCTGCAGATCTCATTTTCTGCTGTTTTTCCATTAGGCATTTATGGGACTTGCTGGTGTTACAGGGGACTAGTAAAATGTCGAAGTAATCCTGCAGTTCCTGTGTATGAATTCAGCTTTTCCCTATGAGATGATAACATTTTTTTTTTCTGCCAAAGCTTTTTCAGATACTGGAGTATAAGACTAATACCATAGGTGTGATGTTATTTTTTTTTTTTTTTCATTTGGTAACATTAACCAGATCTAGCAGTTCAAGTGTTGAAACAAAAGAATTCTTTTCTGAGCCAATAAGGTGGCTTGGTGCACATCTGCACTAATTGAAATCACAGCATGGCTTTTCAGGATAAGAACTGTATCCAAAGCATACAGAGGATTTGAAGATCATGGATGTGTGTTTGTGCATTCTCTTAAGTGCAAAGGAAACCAGCTGCTTCTATTTATTAACTGTGCTGGTGCATTTGCCTCAATGTACCAATGACATAAAGCACAATTTAGCAAGCTAAAGATTTGCCAACTGTTTTAACAAGGAAAAGGAAAGGATGGGTATAGAAAGCAAGACAACAGAAAAGAATTTATGATAATGATTTCTAATCTTTTAAGTAGCACATTCTATAATTTATGCTATAATTCACCAGGATTAGAGTTATATGATAAAAATAACTGGTAATTACATCACCCTGTCCTTTCATCCAATGATAATAGCCCTTGATTCTTTCCAGGTTCACCTCTCCTATCTTTTGGCTATTACCCCATTTTTCCACAATATGGCCATCAACCTCCAACTTGACTTTAGTTTCTGCTCTTTTTATGTTATACTAAATCTCTGATGCAAGTTGCATCAATGAACGCAATCAAAGTCTCTAAAAACCTCTTACCAATCCTGAAAAACTAAGTACCTCTTTTTTCTTCATTAAGCATCTTTTAGAAGAATTGTACACATTTTTGTTTCTGGAATCTCCTTTTTGTCTTGACTTTCACAACTTCTCCCTTTCTGGATGCTCTTATCTCTCTAACAGCTCCTTCAAAACACCCTCTAGAAGATCCTAGTTAATGTTACTGAACACAGGTCCATGGAGTTGGTTTAAGACAAGTTTAAAACATCTCTAGCTCCAGCCTATTTGCAGATAATCTTATTACCAAACATATATTTAAGCTGATAGGTCAAGGACCTTTCTCACTCCCCCTCTCTCTGGCCAAGTTGTGACTTATTCCGTCCAAGCTAAGAACCACACTTTCAACACACATTTTCAATTCAGATCTTTTTCAGGACTTCACTTTAATTTTCCCAATAGTTTCTACGCAACATTTGCTTTACTGTTCAGTGAAACAGCTTAAACTGAGCAGACATCACCTTATTCCAACTGACCTTGAAAAAGAAATAATTTACAGTCCCATCAGATCACTTTCCATTCACCACCTCTTTGACTGCATTAAGTATTAGCTACTTGTCTCCTCTTCCAAGGCTTTCATACCCATCTTAAGCTAGATTATCTTTGAGTATTCACTACTTGCTCTAACCCTTTTGAAACAAGTAGCTATCTGCTTCTATCCCCTTCTGACCCACAAGCAGGTGAAGTGCTTCCCATAAGCACACACGAGCCTCTCCTTTTCCAGGGCCACTATAAAACTAGCGCTAGAGTCTCTGGGATACTCAGACCAGTGTCATCTTTTTGTTCTTATTTCTCTGTGCTTTCCCTACTGCACTACAACAGTAAATGTTTCTTTGGGTAGCACCCCATGGTGTCTGGATCTGTCATTAAGGCTCCAAGGCACTGCAATAATAGGACAAAAATCCAAAAAGTTAAGTCTGTGTGACAGGCCATTGAGAAGGCTCCAGGGAGAGAGGGAGTTGTTTTGATAATGATTTTACTTCATGCATACTCACATAATACTAACCAAAGTCAGTTCTGTCCACACCCTGGAATTATAGAAAAACGAGAAGAAATGGGGTTTGGGGGATGTAATGGTTACACAGGCAAAAATAAAATCAATCATTACTGATTGATAATTTGATCCTGGGGAATCGTAAGTGCATTTCGATTCAAGAACTAAATACTTCACAGGAAAGGCAAGTATAACTTAAAGACAATTAGGATCTTGCCATTCTTACAAGATAAGTCAAATTTGGTTTGATCGATAACTGAATTTTAGCATCAACACAAGAAAATTAAAATTGTGGCCACATATGACCATAAGCGCTCCTTTGAAAATCTTTCATATAATTAAAGGTGCTAGTCTCCACATCAAATTCCATTTTGGATGTGGTTAAATTCCAGCTTGGTTAAGTATTTCCTGTCTATTTAATTTCATCCTGTAGAGCCAGCTGCACATAGTTATTCCACACTTCCTGTCCTAAACTAGCACATAGTGCTGTTGTGAGTCATTGAACAGCTTCATTCTTTTTGATTCCTTATATGATGCATCAATTATATCATCTAGAAAGCGCTTTAAGATTGTCTGAGAATTACCAGAGATGCCAAGTTGTATCCCCACTAATCACATGTAGTAAAAACTTAAAAATAATCATCTTTTTACAGGTAGCATAAGTCAACTAAGAATTGGTAGATTTGGGCAAATTATGGAGAGTCAATTAAAAAAATAAAAACCAAATAGAATTTAATTCCAGAACACAGTTTTCAGAAAAGTTACTTCAATTTCCCCTTAAATACGCTGCAGTTTCTATGATGTCGTTAGAAAAAAAAAAAAAAAAAAAAAAAAAAAAAAGCAAAGAGATTTAGGAATAATTATATGAAACTATCAAGCTAATAAATCTATTTTTCTCTATTTCTTCTCTTTTACTTCTTTGTATTACATAGAAGGGTAAGTGACAAAACCACAAGTGTGCCCTGTCAATCACCTTGCAACGCTCTAGCACTCTGCCAGCTCACAAAGGAACAGAGAAACTAACTCCTCAAATAACACCTGGTCTAAAAGCCTTAAAAGCATTTAGAAAACACTGATCAATATATAAAACTGAACAATATCTAATCCCAAAAGGGAGCCAAGTCACTTTCAATTTACAGTAAGAGGTAGAAATAGAAGTCCTTGACTGTCAAAGGCCTTCTTGTCAGCTCCTACAGACTTAATAAATCTAGGTAGTTGCTATTTCCATTTTTAACGTTGGGATCCAGTCAGATAATCCAGTAACAGTTGTTCAATATTATTTCCTATTCCATTAGTACATCATGACTGCTAAGGCCTCGGTGAACTGAAACAAAAAGCCAGGTTTCTTTGACAAACCAAATGGCATAATCCACCCTTTAAAAATCTTCCATTGGTACATGCAGGGAAAAGAAAAAAGAAATCTTCAGCCATGAACAACTAACCCTTGAGACCACAACCAGAATTACTGGTGTTTCTAGCTATCTTCGCTGGGTGCCCCCAGTATGCAGTACCACCCCTGTCAGAAGCACTGAGTCTACATATGAAAGGAGAAAAACATTTCTAGAGGAGAACATACTGTCCGTGTGGGCAAGCAAAGCTACAATATATCTAAACAAAAGATGAGTAAAATGTTCTTCCAGGACCCCTTTGGGAACTATCCAATAACTCTGTTATCATCCACAGTCTGAATAACCAACAGGAAAATTTACCTGAAGATGGTCCCAAATCCCATTGCTTTAAACTCCCTTTTCTGATTTTGTGTCTGGGCACTAGGCCCAAAATCCTGAGGCATGCTTGTTGTGTAGGCCAGCAGGGAAGTTCAGGCCCAGCACACATGAAAATCATGTCCACTCTTGTGTTGAAGCTCCATTACCCAAGCCTCTGCTCCTGTAGAGACTGGATGTATTCACAGGTAGGATGGAGGCCAACTTCAGCACAAGAAAAATACCTCTCCTGCCTGTACCACACTGCTGAGCTAACTAACTCTACCTGCCTCGGTCTCAAATTCAAGAACTCATTTAAATGGGTTTGAACAGAATTTATGTTCTTAAACAAGTCAGTGCTCAACAGTCTCAGAAGCAAGATAAACATATGCTGCCTATGATACTGTGTTCAACAAGGCATCAAAGGGAGTGACCCATTTTCTACCAATACCAGGGACAGCAAGGCAGTAACACAAATTACAGTTGTGCTATACAGCATTTTAAATCTGCAAAGACTCGTTATAATTCCTTCAGCATGTTCCAGACTAATGATCCACAGTGGTGAGAGCTTTACTGATTTTACAGTGCAGCTCAGTGCCTACATACAGTGACCAGGTTCCCTCAACAATATTTATATAAATTGCAAATTGCTCTGGAAAAAGTAAAGTAAAAAGTAATTTCTCTTTCATTCACTCTTCTGTAGATCACATTACTCTGATACCAAGAAAGTTTTTTCTGCTCTTGAGCGAGAAGAATGAGAGAGCTCAATTAACGTCAAAAGTTGCAAACATGCAACTAAATGCAAATTAATGCATACATTAAAAAACAAAATCAAAAACAAACAAACAAAAACTGGACACAGACACAAGCAAGGAGACACCAGTTAAGCTATTTTCACATGCAACCTCAAATCACTTTTACTGTAACATAAACATAATCCTTTAGACACATGTGATTTGGAAGAGATCAGTGTAAGTTGAAATACAGTTTACTTTATTCTTTCTAAATGTATTTGCTGATGTAGGGAAACACGACCAAACAATGAGTCTCCATTTAACAGTGGAAACACAAATGACTTGATTTTTTTATTAAAATAACATGTGAAAGATGTATTACAGATTGAACTTCCTTTTGGAAACTTTAGCTGCCCAGGGAGACAACACAACCTATAATATTTCTTACTAAGAATATCCATAATAGTTTTGGAAAGGTCTTAAAAATAAAATCTAAAATATGCATGAAATATGTTTTTCATGATTTTTTTCCCTGTCTTTTCCTCATGAGCTCTAAAATGCCAATTTTAATGTTTTAATATTTAATTCAATTCAGTTAGTCTTTTCACCCCTTGCCTCGTAGAACATACTAGAGAAAGGTTGAAAAGTTAAAGAAAGGGGGAATTTATCTAATTAAAATGAAATCTTTTAATGATGTTACGAAACCACTCAAAGCAATGTTTTAGATTTGCTCCTGCTGTTGTTTGAAGCTGTGGTGTTAAAAATGCCCTGGTTAGAGTTACAGACTGTTCTAAAAAACTGTGAGGAATTTATGTAGGATTTAAAACAGACACATGCTTTTAAAGTCGAGAACCTTCAAATACTACAGCTAATCCACACAATAATTCAACAACCAACCCATGCTCAAATTCCTAACAGATACCATATGCAACCTGTAATAAAAACTGCATCAAGGTATTCCAAGCAATGGGATATTTCATTTTCCACTTAAGAGCCCTATTTACTTTTAATTAACAAACTATTATAAGGTGTATGAAAACCATTCCTCCTTTTTGCATACAATGCTTATACTGAAATGGGTCCTGAAGATATTTTACTATCTAAAGAAACTGGACTATTAATTAGATGTATGATGATAAAATTAGCTATCCAGTGTCTAAAAATACTTGACAAGCCTACTCCACAATGATAATTTCTCCATCTAGCCTTTATCTTTCTGTAACTACAAAACCAAGAGAAAGTACAAAATGACCCATCTGGGTCAGAATTAGCATAGCTATAACTTAAAAAGCAAGAAAAGCAACATCCACAGTTCAAAGCTATGTATCTTGCTATGGAAAATGGTGCTTTGACAATATAGAAACAAAATATAAGGATACACTGAATTTAATGGTTTAACCTTTACATTTTTCTACCCACTACTCTCAACGTCTTCCTCTTCCCCTGAGGATTACTTTCTTCTGGATTTGGGCTTTCTGACAAAAATAAATATGGTAACAAAGTTGGACTCAAATTGTTGTAGTAGATAAAAAAAGACATCATACAAAAAACAGAACGTAATTCCTTTCTTGACTGTCCCTTTGGTTAGAGCAATATATTTAGTTGGCTAAATAATTAGGCCACTGCTAAATGTGAAGATTTTTCAAATGTGAATCCAATTAGCCTAAGTAAAGGAGGTATTTCATGGGAAATGATTTTTTTTTTTTTTTTTTTGCCTTCAAGGAGATGATTCTACACTCGGTTAAATAGTGTCACCTTATTAACACTCTGCTTGTCTAGTATGGGTACTGAATGATTTACTCTTGTACTCTGTTCCAAATTACAGGTTTGGTAGCTCCTGCATACAAGCAATCTTTGCCAAGATTCTCAGGATGTGCATTAAAATGCTTTACACTGAAGAAGCAAAAATTTGACAGTATAAATTAAAAAAAATAAAAAGGTTCTTAACCAATCCTATTGTATCAAAAGAATTTTTTCTTCAAATGAATGAATTGTCATATATCATGGTGCTCCAGATTAAACTTCAGATCAATGAAGTCCAGAAACTGCTGACTGCCACAAGCTATCGGAAGAAAGACTCTTGCTTCTACCATTTCCTTAAATATTTAATATTGACTGTTGTCAGATACAGAGTATTTGGCTAGATGTATTTTTGTCCTGACTTACGACTATGACAGATTTTGTTTTGCAAATATGAGCAGTACGAAAGATTTTAACATATCCTTGGGCATACTAGTCTTTCAGTCTAACTATGAACCAAATATAATTCAACACAGTGTAACTATTTAATAAACACAGCATGCAGTAAGCAAAGTATCTAAACTCTTCCATAAAACACCAAGAACTTGACATTAATTTCTAAAGAGAAAATAACAAGATGACAATACTACTCCTGATAGCAAAAAACACGGCACTGTCCACCCCTGATAATCTCAGTATTTTTCAACAAAATAGATTCCCGCTCATGACAGCATGGGAAAAAAAAAGCAAGGAAACAAATGAGTAAATAAACCACATGACAGAAGGAGTTTATTCTGGTTAAATCCCTCCGTTCCCTACAATGAATTGAGTGCTCACTACTTCTGAACTGCCACACCGAACAACTCTTTTTTGGACTGTAGGGTGTCATCTCCCATGTACTAACACCTCCACAAACTTGATCAATGTACCAGAGTTCACCGTGAGTGGAAGCATGATCAGTTCATTTGGAAAAGTCTGCTGTTTATACCTAACATGTTAAAAATTATTTGGCACATAACGCTGTACTTATCTGTGCCTTTTCTTTCCAGTAAGTTTGCTGCTTTCAGGTTTGCATGAATCCACTTTGAAATGATAAATGCAATGATCAAGAAAGCTCAGTGTACTTTCAGAAACTGATAAAGACATACTTCAGTTAAATTGATTAATTTAGATTTAGTATTTTGAATAGTCTTTTTCAGGCAGATGCACACATAATTTAGGCCTATTGACTGCATATACACAGTCAAATTCAAGAGCTGGGTAAGTTATGTTAGTGCAGTTCTGAGCCTGAGTTAGTTAATAGGTGGATCTGAGCAAATCGGTACCTTACGTCATATTCTGTGCAGCATCAACATGGCTATTTGGTCTTTGGACACATCAGAATATTGTATCATAAACTTGCATCTGCTTGGGGTACAATACGAGTGAAAGTATGTCTGCCTACTCAGACAGATAGTCCTGTTCACTGGAGATTATGGATAATGGCTAATAATCTGTTCTGTACTTCACACTTCCCATCTTTTGCCATTCTGCTTCCCCTCCACTTAATGCCCTCTGCAATCAAAAACTTCCTCAAGTTGCAGAATGCAATTGCTTCATAGATGAGGAAAGCCACCATCAAGACCAACCCCTGACAACCTTAATTCTGTTCTTTTTTTTTTTTCATATTCAATATTATTATCAGCATTATCACATCAGAGCTTTGTTAGGTCTTTGTTTAGGTGTGAAAAAACTATTTACTTCACAAGATCACTTCCTAGTTTACTGTAGAAAATTAAGTAGGGTAGGGAATTTTGTATGTAGTTTTTTGTTTTTTTTTTTTTGTATAAAGTTCAAATCACTTTTCCCATAACTTCAAACATTATCAGCTACAGCTATTTTACTTTTAATAATGTAATTCTCCCATTATCAAAGCAAAGATCTCTCAGCATTCCATTATACCCTTGCAAAGTGAAGCTGCCTCAAATCTCAGCATTATGCTCACCTGTTGGCAAACAAAACTCCACTGTTTTCTGTCACACAGAAACTGTTAAAATCTTTAAGAAATTGTTTGACATATTTTCACCATGGAACTCATGGTGAATTTTTTTGTTTGTTTTGCATTTCATAGACAACATAGTTACATGTGTAACATATACAAGAAGATCAAACTAAATGCCCATGGACCTTTTATTCCAAATGACAGAGCACATCTTTCCATGTTCTCCTGAAAGGAATGTTCAAGTTCCATCTCTACATGACCACTACTTTCTTCATTTGCCCCATGATTTTCATTTTCTTTACAAGGAAACTAGACTCCTTACCAACACACGAAAAGAAGTTCAGGACCTCACCCTAACCCTGGATTCCTTTTTTATTTAAGTGTGTCTAGGAAGTTTTGTAAGTATTTTTGAAGTTCATCAAGGTTTATTATTGTTGTAGTGAAAGGAAGAATTACTTTCAGAATCCAAAGTAGGATAAAAAATTCTTATTCTTACAAATAGAAAATTCCAATTAAAGTATTTCTGAACTGCCACTCAATTCCAAGTTTGAAAGTTGTTTGACTGTATAAACTACTCAATAAAATTGTGTTTTGTCTTTCATCTGAAGTTGTTTTATGAACAGATGAAGCAAAAATGATCATAAAATGATGAAGTAATTTCTAAAAGCAAAATTATTGAACAACCAATAGTAACTCCATCTGAAATGCTTTCTAAAGGTTTTTAATTGCCCTAAATTTGTGAAAAACTACCCAGGAGATCAACAAATTCATATCAATGAACTCCATTATACTATTGAGAGAACCCTTGGCCTCAAGCCAGGGAGAACAAATAGAAAGGACCATTTTCACTTGGCTGCAAATTATCAAAAAGCTAAGAGAAAGCTATGGAGTTAAAGTGACATGTTTGTATGGTGGGAAAAAGATCAAATATTGATCGTCCAAGCTGAGGTAATTAGAGCGGTTGTCAAGGAGATGGGATGCATGTCGTTAGCCCAACAGAAATGCATCTTTGTTTTATATTGAGTGAATTAGCTGTTCAGCAGTTGGCAGTGATTTTTCTTTTCTTGTTTTAAAAGGCTATACACCATTCAGTAGTAACATATTCCTGTAATTCAATTTAAAAAAAAATAAACAGAAACAAATACACTTTAATAGCTTAGTCTAAATACTGAAAGTTTTTCTCGGCAGACTTTTATGGATATTTTGTGGAACATTGTTATAAAACATGCATCTTCCTATGCTTTTTGGTGTACATCAGTGTAAAACGCCAGACTGTAAATGTAGAGAGACGCATAGCGTGGAACTGAAGAGCCTGCTGTTTCACTAAAACTCTTCAACCTCGCCCTAGGTAGTAAGTCCTCGCCGATTAATGTCAGTCCACTGAGGATTGTAAGCTCACACCACTACGGACACCACAGAGACCCATCTGCCAGCGCTGGTGCCACTGGTGCATTTCAGCCGGCAGCTAACTGCTGCTGCTTCCTTACCGCCTCAGCCGGCAAGGCTCAGACCTCACAGTGTGGCTCCCTCTCCTCCGGGAGCTGGAGCCAGGAAGGCCTTAGGCTGACAGCAGCATCTTCTGCCGCCTCACGCCGTGTCTGCGACCTGCCTCGGACACAGCAAGTGAGTGGCAAAACAGATCACGGCATCTTCTAGAGATATGTGGCCGTGCAATGTTACCTGGCTCCCCAAGGAAGACACAGACTCAAAGGCTAACATTTTCATCCCTGCAGACTGAATATACTTCGGTCATATGATCTACATCTGTATCAGCAAGTACACTCATTACTGACCAGCCACATAACCTTCCTAAGAGCTAGGAACACAGGTACTGCACCCGTCATGTTTACTCTCCCTACACAAAGAAGTGGTGTTTTTTACAGATATTTATTAAATATCTTTACTTACTAGGCTAGCAGCCAAAAACAACCACCCAAAACCATGGGAAAACAAACAAACAAAATTAAAACAGTTTCCCAAATTATAACATTAATGTGAGATGCAAAAGACCTCAATCCACAATTATAACATCTCCCCAGGAAAAGAGAAACGATCAGAGGTACAAGCACTTTTCTGCATACAGATGCTAGCAACATGATAAGGAATTTATCAGATGAAATTTAAACTGTCTTTGGAAGAACACCATAGCCACGATGAACAGTGAGGAAAATGTTCTGCTAATCCTTCTGACTCCAAAGCTGTCAAAGAATTTATCAATGAGTGGATGAACAAGACACACCAATCAGGCCCCAGACATTTTTACAGCTGCGAAGAGTACCATAATACACAGCTTTTCTTCATATATGTCACTGTGACCAATCTCCAATGCTTCAGAGACAAATGCAAAGAACCTCAACTTAGCAGTCAAGTCCTGTAAAGGGAAAAGATGCTTGTCTTTGCCCTGCAAACAACCAGGACAAACAGTCTCTTGCATCTCCTTTGGTGATAACAAGCCATCTGATACCTAACAGCTCACATCAGGATTCCCTTTCAGTGTCACACAATTATTTAAATGGTTTTGTACTTCAAATGGTAAGACTGTCCTCAGTTGTCCACAGCTTTGTCAGTCTTTCAGTTTCATAGAATATTCTGAGTTGGAAGAGACCCACAAGGATCATCAAACACCGACTCCTGCCTCCACACAGCACAACCCAAAAACCAAACCAAATACCTGTCAGCGTTGTCCAAATGCTGCTTGAACTCCGGCAGGCTCTGTGCTGTGGCCACTGCCCTGGGGAGCCTGTCCCAGTGCCCAACCACCCTCTCGGTGCAGAACCTTTTCCTTACATCCAAGCCACATTCCTGACACAGCTTTGTGCTGTTAATTGGGGCCAAAATTTGGTTTGTGCTGGAGGTTTTCTTCGAGCTAAGATAGTAATCTTTCCAGGAAATCTGAAGCAGAGAAAATGAAAGGAAGGCATGCAGTAGCTCTGACTAGAACTCAGCTCTCCATAAGATGACAACAGGGGAGGACTATGCATTACCCTGTGCTGGTAAAATATTTTTTTAAATAATAAAAGTTGAGAAAAATCAATTTTGATCAAATCCAGTACTTTTTTACAAAGAGAAAATAATTTCCCCAACGCTCTCTTGCAGATACTTCTCTCACAAAAATCTAGCCTGGAAACTGCCTAAGGAGCCAGTACACCAAACGGTCACCTTTAAGTAGGACACTGAACAAAGCCTTGTTTAATAGATTTTTGTTTCTTATAGCAGAACACTTTTGCATTTTCTTTTTTTTTTTTTTTTTTAAACAAACAAAGCCTACAAAGATGCAACCTATAAGCTACTCAATGCATGGTAAAAAAAAATCTTTGTATTAAAATATGTAATTCAATGACCTATCTTTTCCTGTGCTGCTGCATGCCTAATTTATTCCAGGTAATTCAATTCAAAGACTTAGCTTTAAAAGAAGGCAGGCCAGGTATTGGAATTGAGACTTTTTCACAATCCTCTGTTGCTTTTAAGAAAAAAAATGGGCAAAATGCACTGACCCTTTCCTTCCTTCCTTTGGTCATTTAGTCTTCCCTACCCATAAGCTGATTCCTGGAATTCCCATTTGCTGGAAAAGGAACTCACTGTAACCATTTGGTTTAAATACTACCCTTCTTATGGAGAAAAAAAAAAAAAAAAAAAAAAAAAAGTTAAAGAAAACAACTGAGCAAAACACAATATTCCATCAGTCTAGATGCCATGGGGTTCCATAACAAGGCAATAGTCTATAAAGACCTACTAAGACCTGAGACTGAGGGATTAGCAGGCATCAGGCTGCATATTCTCTTTGAAACAATTGAATATCTATTTCACATTTGCATTCCTGTCATACCCAAACTGAAGAAAATACTTTCTCACTCCTTCTGCCACTAGAATTTGGTTGAAAACACAATGGCATCAACGTAAAAACAACCCTTCAGATTACAAAAATTCCCCAGAAGGAGATGTTCTCATTCAAATCGCTATAGGACTTTATTCACTTCCTGCATATAGTAAGAAAAGATGTATTTCTCATTTGTCATTAGGGTAAAATTTCTCCAGTTCCACTTAACTGAACCCAAAATCTGATGCATCGCTAAAATTGAAAGAAAAACAACCCAAAAGACCAAGCAAACAACCAACCTAAAAACCACAAAGTATTGCTCTGTTATTCCACTTTATTTTATCACATACTTGGCCAACACTTGTCATATAAAACAGCGCAATGACTCATGGCAGTCTTGTCCTGCTCAGATATTATTTCTTATGCACAATACTATAATGAAGTAGTTACCACTAATAATAATAATAAAAAAAAGATAACCATGTTTTCCAACAGGTGCCATGTAGTAGTAAAAGAGCCATATCCCAAAGAGTATTTTGTGGATACTGTTAGCTCAATGTTCAACGCTAAATTTTTAATGTAACCAACTACACATTTACTACATTACCATCTTGATCAATAATTAAAGTATACTTGTCACAGTGCATTAGTAAGATTCATGATTTGAAATATCTTCATTTATTATGTTTGTTTACTTGCTTAATCCAAAACCTGGTCATATTTACTTATTAGCGCAGCTATGAGTTTCAGTTGCACAGTAAATACCACACGTTGTGCTTGGCATAACCAGGCCTTTAGATCTGCACAGTGTTTCTGTTTCAGAACCAATACAGAAATTATGATTCCTCTTAAAACACAAGCCAATTTTAGGCCAACAAAAATGTTTCAATAACAAGCAGCTCTTTTACTTGCTATGAGCATATGGCAGTTGGCCTCTGAATAAGAACAAGAACAGGACAGTATGTGGAATTCTCTTCATGTCCTGCTCACAGCAGTAGAGTTTTAATCTTATGTGTTAAAAACTGCACCAAGCTCACACAAAGCTCTCTCTCTCAAAAAAAAAAAAAAAAAAAAAAAAAAAAAAGCCCAACAATGGGCTCTATCTAAACATGATTAATAGCAAGGACAGTTTAACAGCTACAGAAGAGAAACCATAAGATGGCATGCACTGCCCTTTAGTGGTTGTAGAAATCCTCATCCATGAACACAACCTCACACAACCCCTAATTTATCTCAAAAAAGAGCATACCTTACTTGGCTCTTTTTGAAAAATCTCAACACCAAAAGCTAAAAGTAACAGAAGCCTACATAACTCAACAGCGTGAAAACTAGTAGTCTCATTTCAACATAACAAATCTTTCATCAGAAAAGGAGTTTGGGGGATATGTTGTCTAAACATGCCATGGTTTCTGACTGATCACAATGCAGAGCGGAGTGAGAAAAAAATAAGCAATAAGCTTGAGAAAAGAGCAAAAGAGAATAGATGAAATTGAGGAGAGGCACGTATGCTTTGTTCATCCTTGTAATACTGGACATGGTCTAAAGGATTTTCAAAAAGAACCTAAGCAGGGCTGGCATACAGCAGACAATCTACTTTTTGAACAAATCTTGGTGACCCTCAATATTACTAGACATACAAGTAGCTTTGAATATTGAACCCTTAAACTTTCCCTTCAATTACCAAAAGTTTCATCCAAATAACTTCACGCTTGTTTTCCCTTTCGTGCCTCTAGTACGCCATTGATAACCTGCTATCAGACTTCAGCAGAACACGTGATCAGCAGAACACATGATGCTTCAATGTTCTTTTGCAGTTCCTTGTGCTGTTCACAGCTCCAGGACTACAGTGATTGTGGAAAACAGCAGCACGAACTTTCAGAGCTCTGACCTTTACTGTCTTTAATACAGTCTACAGGCCAATGGCTGTCACAGGTTGTCCCTGATTTCCTTAGTACTAGAAAAAAATTGAAATTATAATAGGAGTTTAAAGCTCATGTGCTTACTTTATGGGCTAACAATAACAACAGTGTGAACTAAATTGGATAGGAAAAAAAATGGGTTTAATTGTAAGCTCTGCTATGGATTGTCTGGCCAATCATGACTGTCATAAGTATTGTCCTCTGTGTTCACAATATTCAGAAATGTATCGACATGTTTGAACAGAAGGGCTAATATTTATTACAGTTAAGAAGATCTATCATGCATAGCAGATTTTCAGTCCTAAAAAATAGGGGTTTAATATTAGTTGTCCAACAAATTCATCTCCAGGACTGCAAAATTTTTGTCTAAAGTCTCCAATTAACCTTGCACATGCTAAATGAAGGAATGCCATCATGAATTTTCTTCAAAACTGCATGAAATCATTTTTACCATGAAAGCACTGTAAGCACACATTCAGAATTATGAAAATGGCCTGGTGGTGCAACAAATATCAGAACTTACACCAGTTCTAAACTTAACGGATGTTGCAGATACAGGACATGAGACTGCTGCACCTTACTGGTGATTCTTATATTTCAATAATGACTATTTTGACACACTACATTTCTTAAGCTTTTATATCATCAGTAAAAACAATCAGAAATTCCCAGAAGAATACAAAGAAAGAAGACACAAAGGTGTATCACATGCAATTTTCCACTGGAAAAGAGAGGACTGGAGAAGTGTGTGCCAGATTCTACTTACTGCTAGACAGTAAGTATTTGTATTATACTATTAGGATGGCATGCAGTTAAAAAAAAAAACAAAAAACTTTTTTTTTTAAACTTCTTATTATTTCCTATTGTGTAAATAGGATCAAATCAACACTCAGACTTCACAAAAATATTTCTTGCTCACCCTGTGACCACATGGGCTACGAAACAGACTGATAGTCTGTATGCAGGACTTGTCATCCGCTTTCATCTGGTATTTCAATACATTAATGCAGATTTTTACTACCAAGTGATTTTACCATGTTGAGTACAAAATGGCCTCTTCTTCTGTGGTATCTATTATGGAAAAAAAGGTACAAACTAAGAACCCAGTGGCAAGAGAAGCAGATGGTAGCTGTACCAGTTCATAGTTAGCCAGAAAAAGACTTCAAATACCCAACTAATAAAAAAGCCTTCAAATTGTCTTGCATCCCACAACTTGAAAGCTAGAAAATGTTTTCATTTCACTTTTTAAAAATTGTATTCTAAACAGTACCTTTTTTTTTTTTTTTTTTTTTTTTTTTTAAGTATCTAATGCGTGCTTCCAAAATGTAAGGCAGTTTTTAGAGTGTTTTTCTCTAAAGACACATCCCTCATTAAAAAAAAAAATAAATTACTGAACTTGAATTTCCTATATTTCTCTCTGGAAAAAAAAAAAAAAAAGCAAACAACAACACACACAACTTTTAGGTGTTACAAAGAAGGGACTGAGACTTGGTTAACAGCATAGCTTTTTTCAAAGATGGACGGGAGTTTGGTTGCTTTTTCCTTTCAACATCTTCAAAAAGATAATTAGGAGCAGCAGCACAGTGGGAAGTGGAACAATCCTCATGCATTAACAGGCCATTGACCTACAGATAAGGTAAGGAGATAAGACTGCATGACTAATTAGTTTTTAAAACACGCATCTTAAAAACCATCATTACTTAAAATGGATGTTTGCACTTAAAAAATAAAATGTTACACATTCAGTTATTTTGACTATTTTTCAGAGGTGGAGTAGTGAGGCTGGATGATTCTGTTTGATTCACTGCATCCTACTGGGAAAGGCACTTGTGAAACCGAGGCAGTCAGCTGGGAATACTAGGCAGGTCTTTGACAGAACTTGGGTTAATGAATCTGTGCCATGATGTCCAGTAGAGAGCTTGAAGCATCTGAAGAATACCAAGGAGTTAAAATTATATAAACTTTAAGTTATTACGGGCTGCTTTCCAGAAAGCAAGACTTCCAATGCTTGAGCATGCAAGCCAGATTTCATTTCTGGCTCTATCTCACAGTGTTGTAATAGTTTAATTCAGTTGAACTAGAGATTCTCATCTGCTATTAAGAACAAGAGCAAGAACAATAGAAGTGTTTTATAAACTGCAGCAAAATTAATTTGCAATTGATGAGAGATAGTAAAATCAATAGTGTCCCACAGAAATTCTACATCTGTCTCTGCTGGCTTTTGCAAGTGCTGCTGGAAAAAACAAAACAAAACAAAACAAAAAACAAACAAAAAAACACAGCAGCATTAAAGTTTTGTTTGTTTGTTTGTTTTTTAAATAACATTGTATCTGCCAAAAATTTTTATTTGTTTTTATCTGAAGTATGTGTTAAGGCCAGTTGTGTGACCAGGAAATGAAGGTTACATTGTTTCCTCTAAGAGTATTTTAAAGTCTGGTTATCTGACCTCTAGAATAAATTTACCCCGAGATAAAAATGAATGTTATTTCTCATGTCTGAAAAAAAAGATTTTAAAAACTGCAATTGCACTTGTGTTGTAACATAGAAAATATTTTCAACTATAGAAAAAAAAAACACAAAACTGTGAACTATATAATGCAAGTACAAGCCTGGTATCTTTAGAAAAAAATAAAGCTCAAGACTGTGAGAGATTCCAGCTGGAACAGAAAGAAACGTGTGCACAGATACCTACCTGTGCACATGCATCTAATACCACAATACTCTTACTTAGATAGCCCATGCTTCTTGAACACGTCTATTATGCAATTATCTCCTCTTTGAAGCATTGTTCAATGAGTAAGTCTTGGTGTTGGGACAGCAAAACAAAAATTCCATTTTTAATATCTTTACGTATCATTATATTAATACAGAACATGCTGTTGGTAGACACCCCTAATTTCTTCAGAAATACAATTAATAGTTTCCTTTCTGAGCACATTACAGTCATAACAGGGACAGATGGGACCCATGGGTATATCAGATATATAACTTCTAGTAAATACAAATGGAAATATTTGGCTGAAGCAGCTATCCCTGGGGGCAAATGGTCAAAACAAGGCAAATACTACTAATACTTTGTGCTTATAACAGGAGCTCGGAAGATTTCACAAGCATTACTGAATTAAACCAAACAGCAAGCTTCCAAGCCAAGGTTCTGCAAAATCTTCTAATGGAACAGTAAGGAATGAACAATCAGGAATCCAGGACTTTTTCATGGCTCCAGACTCTGCACTATGTGCCTCAGGTTCCCTGAGAGGTCCAGACAAGGCCATGTCTGGAGAGCCCTTTCTGTCCTGCTACGATGACACACTGGAGGAACTAAAAAGTAGTCCGATGGATGGAACCACAATGAAACCCATCCGGTAAGACAGTAGCAATAACAGCAAAGCTTCCAGGAACACATTCAGAAAAGGAGACCTGATAAACAGAAACTTTTCTTATGCCAGCATTATTTTTTCTTAAGAGAAGTCTAGGAGTTTACCAATAAGCTGAGCTTTTCAGTAGTGAGCTAAGAGGAGCAGCAACAAATATGTGAAACATCTTCCTACTGCTTTTTCAATTACATGGAATTTTCTGATATCTGTTTTACAAAATGAACCCAAAAGTATTAAGTGAAAATGACTGAAGAACACATATTGAAAAAAAATACTAAATAAGAATGAAACTGCTCGCCATTCTTAGAAAACTGAACAGAATAAAATCAAATAGAAAGGACCCTCCTTATTTATTTAGACTAGTAAGCACTCAAGTGATTTGTCTCTGAAGGATGAAGACTTTAATTTATAGTTCTAAGAAAATGCAGTTTTCTCAATTGCATTTTAGTAGCTTAAGCCACTAAACCAGTTCCGTATGTGCAGAACAATAACGGTCTGATTTTGCTCAAGTTAAATAAGTTTGTCCAACTTTTAATGGGGTAGAAATAGACTGTAAGACACATTTTGTACAATCACTTAATATCAAGATAAACTCCACTTAGATTTTATTTATTCTTCTAAGAAACTACACATAAACAGACAACATTTTGCCAAACACACACCACGATTACTTTTTTCTCATTAACTCAAAAACATTCTAAACTGCAGAAAGAAAATACTAACAGACCTATGAAAAAACAGTATTATCTATTGTTGCTAAAAATAAGCTGCTGTTTCTGAATCTGTTTTACATTATTATAACCTGAAAATATACAGGAGTATTTTCAGCAGAGAATTTTATCTTGCAAACACATTAATACAATAAGTAATTTTCTACACCCCCTCTCCCAACCACAACTTTCATCCCCTCTTAGGCTGCACGAAAGGAATAGCTTACTATGACACAGTTAACAATTCATTTTACTCAAGCTAACGATAATTACTCTGCAATCATCACTTATTTACTAACATGTAAACGCTTGTTTTAGTTATGGAATTAATCATAAAACACATAAGGTATTTAATATTATAATTAAGTATAGATTTATTAATGACACATAACAGTTGTAACTAATTAATGCACACAGTTAATCATTAAGTATCTTGCTAAGTGCTTATTAGGGTGTCTCTCTCTGTGGACAGCTGAGTTTTCCCTTTGTCATCTGCCTGGTGCCTTTACATTTCAAGAAAGCAAGAAACAGAGAGGAAGGTAAGACCTCTGAGTAAATTATTTTGTGTCATGACTATTCAGCTTTCATTGTTCTACTGCTTCACAATTAGAAAACAACCCAACAGCTCCTGTCCTGCAATGCTTGCCATCTCATAATTTAAAGTCTCAAAAGCAGGAAGTTCTGCCAGACTCAGATAACTCATACTTTGTTTTAGAATATACATGCTTTTTTTTTTTTTTTTTAAAATACTTTTTTTTTTTTTTTTAAAAGTATTTCCATACAAAAGTATTTCTTACTTAATGACTTTGCCTTTTATTAAGGAAATTTCCTCTACATGGGAACAGTGCACTACCTCAAGAAACCCAAAGTTTCTCATCTACACTTAACATGTATAGAATTTAGGGTGGCTGTGCATCCTGTGCAGATGGGCTGCTGTTTCTTATTAATAGAGTTTTATTATTTATTCATGTTGTGGTAATGTTCAAAGTCTCTGATCTAGATCATGTCATTATAGTACAGGTGATCTAAAGACTGACTCAATTCCTATCCCAAACTACTAACTTATTAAAAAAATGCAAGTGAATGAGATGCAAAGTAAGATCATCGCAAACATCCTATGTATTACCCACTTGTTTTACATCTTCCATAAATTCACTATCGCCTTTTCATTTCTTCCTCAGACACTGTAAAAACCTGTTAAAAACTACGCCTATTTTTCCATTTCATTTTTTTTTTCTTGTAGATGTGCATATAAAATAAGAAAAAATGAAAACCAAAACACCATACTGCACCAATTCAGAAAAACCCTTCACCAACTGCTCAGCTTACTTGTTTGCATTGTGCCCATGGAGAGCTGTACAACTCTACCCCAGCCCTTCTGCAGCTCCAGCTACCTCCTCCTGCTCCAGCAGGAGCGACGGCTCGTGTCACGTCTGCTTTGCTCAGGGTTTGAAACTAGGGAGTTAGGTCACCAGTCACTCCTGGTGCCTTCTGAATAGGCAGTCCTACACACAGAGCATTCTTCTGCCTTGCCCTCGTGAGTGATGGCACTAGCCCTACTGCATGCCTTTCTCCCTAACAGCTACTTAGGGGTTATACTTCCCCTTTTTTAAAAATGCTTTTTAAGCCTAAACTTTATCGCAATTAATATTTTTAGTATGATTCACAATTTAAGCTTAAAGTCTACCCTCCTAATTGTTAACTCCTCGATCTTTGCCCCTCTCCTGCCTTGTGATCTATTTCTGCAAGTTCCCTCTTTTTGCATATACTAAATAATTGGCCAACATTAATAAAAGCGTACAGGTGTTTGGAAAAAGAAACAAAGTTCAAGGATCAGGACAAAAAAACACTCCAAATAATTGGACACATACAGATATTTCCATTGCCTCTGAAACCTGCACATATGATAGGGCTTTGTTTGAAAAGTTCACTCTAATAGTCTTATGAAATTAGCAAGTACCCTTATGAGATAATTGCACTGGTTAGGGGAGGCTTAATTAGCATTTTTAAAATAACATATTGAAATTTAGAACTGATAGATCACATATCCTTTATCAACTGCAGAAAACCTGATTCTAACCTACTAAGATGATTTTACTCCATGGATGAAATGACTACTTCTGTAAAGAACCCAAATGTTTGAGTGAAACCAGTGACATGTTTTATCAGAAAGCCAAATGATATGTTTATATCATTTATGTTTAGCATGTTTGTGGAGGTAGGTTTTGTTTTTTTTTCTTTAATTCCCAGTAATATGGTAGACATACAATAATATTTTAATATTTTGTCATGAAGGTACCTTCCAGTACTGCAAATGCTGGAGTAAATCTTAGTGATATTAATGTGTAATTTATATGACAGTAGCTACATGATAGATGTCCAGTGCACATGAGATCAAAACACTGAAGCACTCATGAGCACATGCATGTCATTATCCTAAGAGAAACAGTATGTTCCTTTTCCACTTCTGAAGAAATGACTCAAGTTGCAATCCACCAATATAAAATTTTACTTGAAAATAATCAGGCTGCTTTCTCACTACAAGAGAAATTAGCAATATGACCATCTACCAGGCATTTATTTTTTTTTAATCTCATGATGAATAAAGGCTAACAGATTGCTAAAGTGACTGTGTTCACATTGTCCAGAGAAGTCTGCTTTGACCGGAGACCCTGGAGATATAAATGCATGCTTATTTCCCCCTTAGAAAACAGGGCATAAATGGATTGTGAACAGTGCTCTGAACTCACTAGTGTAACACGAGCACATGTACAGTAATAATAGCACTGTAATACAGAGTTAAAACCTCCTAATAGTAACCAGTGGATGTGTAAAGCACACAAGATAAATATATATATATTAGTTTTAAAGGAAGAAGTGCATGTTTGTAGGACTAGTACAAGAATCTCTCACTGCAATATTGTCCCCCACCCTAAGATAGCATCAAATGAGTAAATGACACTCATCCGGACTCTTTGCCATGCCCGCACGATTTGGAATCCATGAAACAAGACAGGACATTAAATGAAACAATTACATGGTTGATGAACAAAGACACTAAGACTGACAAAAATGGCAATCCCAGCAAATAATGATAACTTTGCACATACAGAAAATTCTACCAGGAGAACACACTTTAAAGCTTGTCTCACTTTTTCAGGGATGCTTTCTTACTTTGAGCTATTATAGGTATCTTTCTATCCAAACAACATGTGCAAAGGCAAGCCATAGGCAGACGTTCACCCAGTGTCTTCACTTGTATTATTGTGAACATTTTAAAATGAGTCCAGGGTACCCCCAAATAATTTTTAATTCAATAACGACTGTGGTACAACAGAATAAGGATACTAGTGATAATACACTCACAGAAAAAAAGCATTTTTTGCATAACCCTCTCTAAGCTGAGTGATATGTTGCTGTTAGAGTGAAACATATGAGGTTCATTTCAGATTTTAACTTTCTTGTGCTAAAGATTTTTCCAATCATCTTTTTTGGCAAAAGCTGATGGGCAATATATACTGCCTGAATTAGTGCTACTAATTGTACTTACTCTGCAAAAATATATATTCAACTCCTAGTGAAGGTCTGCTGGATGAAATAAAGGGGCATTTTTCAGTTCTCCATTTGTTCTTACATAAGCTATTGGCTTTATTTTCCCACAACTAAGCATCAGGTGTTCACATCTATAGTGTTCTGCCAGAACTCCACCTCTCCATAGCTTTGTAATAGCAAGCTTACTACCTCTACCAAAACCAAAGGTAAAAATGGCAAATGGAAACAAACTTTTTTTTTTTCCTGGACCTATACTAAACACCAAGAGGATATTTTCATGGAAGTATCATAATATCATTATCTTGTGTCTGTATAACAATGAGCTCTTATTATGAACCACTCTCATATGAAACACTTAGCATTTATCCACACTGAATTTAGCCTGCATTTTATTTTCCTCTCATTCAGTCTCATGGGGTCCTTCTGCCTTTTTTTTTCATAGTTGGTTTTCATCTTGGATCAACATATTAAGTATCTTGCCATTACAAACTCATCACCACACTGCTCACCTCCTTTTCCAAGATATTAACACATAAAAGAACAGACTCTTGAAGAACTTTCTTGGTAAACACTCAGGTTGTGAGAATTGGACACTTATTCTTGCCGCTTTATTTTAGCTAATGACTTTTCCATGCCACAAGCATCCCAATACAACCATGTTTTCTAGTTTCCATAACGACTTCTGGTGAAAGTATCTGACTAAAACCTTCTCAAAATTTGTATTTACCTACAGACACTGTAGGTAAACCTGCCTACATTTTGTCATATGGCTCAGGGGTAAACTTTTGAATTCAAGTTCACCTATCATCCTCACTTACTATGCTTTAATTTGCATTGAAGAGCAGTCAAGCATTCCTCTAAAATTAAACTAAGCACTAATGGGTGTTCAGTCCATCCAGCCAGAAAGTAACTATTCCAAATGTCTTCTGCTTCAGTAATGCCAAGCATAACATGGGTGTCTGGTCTTCTGAATGGTTTTGCTTTCAAGATCACTCCTGTTGTATGGCATGCTTGCTAATGTAAGATGTTGCTGTATTACTTTAACTCTTACATGTTTGTCCAGTCTGTCCACCTCTACAAGTCCTTTAGGTATCTCCCTTTGCAGAAGCCCTCCTGAATTCCCCCTAGTGCATTATACTTAGACTATTTAGACATAGATTCATTAACTCTGTTTTATTATAGTCTCTACTTGATTTGCCTGGTAAAATCCTCAAGCTTACATGCCTATAATTCCCTGGAAACCTCAGGGATTGCTCTAGCAACAAGATTATCACTAATAATCTAAAAGTAAAATAAATGTTTAAATATTTGCTGGGGAAAATATTAATTTAGAGATTCCTTTGTGTATGATTAGAATCCTCAGACAGCTTTTTTTTTTTTTTTTTTAAGACAAACATCTTTTCAAGGAAAGGAAATGATAAAGATGTTTATGTGTTGGCCTCAGATAAGATGGTAATGGATACAGTTGCCAATCAAACCAACAGAAAATGTTCTTGTACCTTAAGCGTATTTTCCTTTGTAACTCTCCCTTTTCCTCCTCCCTGCCCCCCCAAAAAAAGTTTTTTTTTTTGAATTTATTTTTAAATTAACTATGCTTATGACTGAATTAATACAAACATGCACTACAGACATGAACAGAGTCATGTAGGTTTCTTCTACATCAACATTCAGGAAGGGAACAATTTACCTCTGTTCTTCTGCTACCACGCTACATACTGAGCTTGTATTTTCTGGCAGAAGGATGAAATACAATTGCATCACCTCTCATTGCCACAAAGCTGCAGCCTGAAGACATGTGGTACCTATTAAACACAGTCAAAACTATTGAGAAAGTCAGAAGCAAACACATCTGACCAGTATAACATTTAACAATTATCAATACCTAAGGAAAAAAGACCTAATGGCTTTATTTAACAATGGTTCTGAAAAAAAAACGGTTCAGTGGACAGAAGGCCTTCTTCAATCAATGCTTCCTTACTTGTAAAGACAAGGTATTTGTTGTTTCTAAAGTGTTTCTATCAGATCTATGCCAGTCATGATCATCCCTGGTTTGGGCATCTGACTAAGCCTGGTTTGGATGAAGAGCTGGCTGCAATACATGAGCCACCAATGCAGCTGTGGTGGTTCTTGGCTGCAATGAAAGCATCTACTTGCTTCTATGTTTCTTAACTGGGATCTTCTGTGTGCAACAACTGTTATTGTAGGCCTTTTACTCCTCTTAAGTTCTCAGTGGAGGCTCTTGCTGTCTAATTTTACATGTGTTTTGCGTTAGTCATTTACAATTACCTAGGTTACCCCCATCTCCTCATTACTCCTCATTACATTATCATAATTGAGAGTTGAGTAATTGAAACCATAGGTGCAGTTTTAGAGCAAGACATACTTTTTTTTCCTGCAATAATACACAACTCTCCCTTCCTTACGAGGAAACCATTGTAAATTCACAGCCAGTGCTCTTCAGTAGACATCTTTTAAATATTGAACACATGCCACAATTCAGAGGTAGACTCAATGGCCTGGTATGTACAGGAATTATAATTTTCATCCCCTTCACCTCCATGTCACCCAAAATATTGGGATTCACAAACAGTCTAGACACAATACCACATCAGGAACACATAATACAGGCGATACAATGGAGAAGGTGCATCTACCTTTGCACCTCTGCCAGGGGATGGGTAAGAGCATTTCAACATATGCCACAGTAGTGCTAATTGCTGCTCTAATGCACGGTAGTTACCTTTTTTTCAGGAGCTGTTCTACAGCACAGAAAACAGAGTTGAAAGTGCTCCATCCTTTCAGGCACAGATGCTCCCAACCCTCCCCCAGCAGACTTAAAGGCTGTGGTTTGGGAAGGCCATGGGAGAACCTGGCTTAAGGGGCTTGTTCCACTGCCTTTGAAGCTGAAGAGCTACTGCACAATGTCCCACTACAAACCTGCCCTAGCACAATGTGCATAAATAAAGGCAATTACAATTGTATAAATATTTTTAATGTGAAGTTTTCATCTCATTATGCCAAATAGAAAACAGAAAAAAGTAATAGGCATATTTCTTTAAGATCTTTCAAATTTAATACTTCTGTGTATATGCCACATTACTTGGCTGCTACAAAACCATCTACCCACACTTCGATATAAAGATATATTTTAAAACTAAGGAGCACATTAGTGACTTGCAAATCCAAAAATAGTAACCTACCAGCATAATGGTATTAGGAGAGGGGTCAATAAATACACCTCAGATATATCCTTTTTTTCTGTATTAAAAATGTAAATGAGACGTAGACAGAGATAGGCCATGGTTACTTGCACACTTTTACCATCAGCAGTGTTAGGGCAAGTAATTTACAACCTTCACCTCCCCAAGTTGCTCATTAATAACCCTATACTACTGCCTATTTTAAAGGATAACTGCTTGTGAGATAGCAAGGAGATAGGGTAAAAATAATACAGATTATTTTTTTATTTTCTTCAGTTCCTTGTTTCAACTCTGAGTGCAGCCCAAGAGACCATACAGCTAGACCAAGTGAGCGCATAGGTAAGGACAGGGAGAAGATGCTCAGGTACACTGCCCTCACAAGAAATGCACACATGTCCTTGACTGAAATTTTGGCAGACACAAAGATTTGAAAACGCTGCTTTCATTTATTTTTAAGACTAAATTGTCTGTCATGGAAATATAGTAAACACTTCTCTAAAAGAGTGAATTTGCATATAGTTACATAACCACATAGCAATTCTTTTTTCCAAATGACAAAATTAGTTGGGGCAAAATCTGTAGCTTATGGCCTGCACTTGTATGAGAGGTAGCGCAAGCATTCTTGTGGAACAAATGCCTGGTGACAGCTGGTGACAGACACGGGGGAAGGAAGCAGGTAGACACAGCACTGCTGTCTCTCCTCCTGGCTTGTCTTTGTGATGCCTGCCCGCTCCCCACTGCCCGTGGCCTCGCAGGCCCAGCAGGCCTCGGGACAAGCCCAGATGCCCCGGCTGGCACCCAGGGGCTTTGTCTTCCCTGAAAACCAGTTAGATTCCTAATGATGTTTCCCTTTGTGCCATTTCTTAACAGGGTTTCTTTCGAGTGTGAAGTCACTCTCACGGATTCATGCAACCTTGAGCATTTATGAATTACTTGACCTGCGCATCTCCATTTTTTTCAGCTAGGCGAAGTCTACTTGTTTCAGCCGCCCCATGCATTTCTGCCTTTAGTGTGTCCCTCCCTGCTGGCTGGAGCAGGTCAGGCTTCCAGCCTCCTGAGGGGGGAAATTGCATCCTGCTCCTCACAACCCATTTGCCACATGTGAAATAAAAAACACTATTATATTAACACACACAAGATGAGTGAATACAGCCCATCTCTAGCTCTGAAGTGACAGCAAACGAATATGGAGATGAATGCTCATTTGGGGAGATAAGCAAGTATAGGCACTGGAATTGGAGTGAGGAAGTGCACTGTGAGATTTCTTTCACAGTCAGAGATTTGTGTGTGTAGTTTGTACAGGTACACACCTGGGATATAGTCAAAGGCTTAAGTTGGCAGTAACTTTTATGGACTGCAGTTTATCTTCAAAATGTCTGTTTATAATGTACATACTAAGAAAACCTTAAACACTGTAGCAGGGAGTGTTACCAATAAGGAGTAAGGTATAAAACATTACACTTCTCAACTCATCTACGGTATCTGAGTGCTATTACGTGATGTATTTTGGAGCATCCTTAAGATGAGGGAGATGAGATTAACTGCACTCACAGGTGCAACTGAAGCTATACAGAAAACAGCAGCTCTAGCCAGACTTCTAAAACTGTTTTCTAAATCTGAAATTAGCACTCTCACGTACTTGTGAAATACTTGCCCACTATATTATCATTTCCCAACTACTTCTCTCAGTTCCCCCAGGTAATGGCAGCTTTCCAGATAAATTAACTTATAATATGTTATGGGAACGTTGTTATTTCAGGTCAACATTTTCAATATGAACTCATTGTCTCCATGAAGCAAAGAAATATTATAATCCATTAATATCTCTTTCAACAAAAAGGATGAAATCTTCCCCTGGTTAGGCTGATAAACACTTTGGTGTCAAAACTAAGCCTCTTTATCATGATAACCCAGAGTAATGGTCTGCTGCTTCAGGCACTTTATCTACTTTACAGATGAAAAATCAGTTCTACTTTCATGGAATTAGATTAATGCCATAACAGGAAATACTTCTGGGGCTGAACTTGCTTCATGCCTTCAAAGCTGGCTGTAAATTTAAAATACTTCCTGAACTCAAAAGATAAGACAGGAGAGAAGGAAAAAGAAAAACAGTGGAGTGACCCTCTTTCTGAAGAAAAATATTGCTTCCTGAAAAAGCTGTCGAAAGCTACTTGCTGAGGGCATTGTGCTCCAGAAGGCCCAGGGCAAGTCTAGTTTAGTCGAACATGGGGATTCTGGGTATATATCAGACAGTTGCCATAAATCTGTTTCTTCCATAATCCCCTCTGATAAACTTTTCTTTTCTCAGCCATCTTACTTGGCAAAAGCCAAAGTAATAACTTTCTCAGCTTTTAGCAAATACAAAACAGCTTGCTATTTTATGTACAATATTTTTCAAGGATTACAGTTTTGCAAACTTTGAAAAATGCTGACCCCAGGCCTTAAAATTGAATTTCAACTCTGAAAGTGGACAACAAGCAGCAAATTCAGTAATGCCTTATATATAAATAGCTTTACAATAAAAGATGTAAGGCATTCTTGAGTGTAATTTCACATTTATAGTACCAGAACCTTATTGAAGTACAATACAAAATATTACTACAAAGGCAGACTTTGGGGAATTCTGTGTTAAGTTTGCCAGGACAGAGAAACTGAAGTAACCTTTCCCATCAACCAATGTTAAGGAGGTTTTTCTATTTTTTGTTGTTGTTGTTTTTTAACTTGTTAGATATTTAAATACATGCAATGTCACACCACAAAAAAAAAAAAAAAAAAAATGAATATCTTTGTAAATTGTACAAGTAGTGAATAACAATAACATTTAAATAATCAGAGTCTTGAATGAGAGAATCTGAGGAAGATAATACATGTGATTTCCTTGCATTAGACACTTAAGAATGACTCTGAAGAGATTGCCACTTGTGTCTATATGGGCCAACAATTTTATGATTTGCAGAATCCTTTTTCCATTTTATTTTTGTTGTACTCCCAGTACATTCCTGCTGTTGGAGGAGAAAAAGCACTTACCATCTTGCCTCCCCGTTCAGACTTCAACTCTAATATTACTAGCCTAAAAACACATGGGTTTAAGGGTTCATTCCTGTGCCCAGGCACTCTTCCCTTGATCATGAAGCAAAAACTGTTATTTTGAAACAGTAAACAGGAAAGGAAGTTTATTGACCAGAACAAATATAAAACCAGCACAAAGGGACGGTCAGCTATCTGCTTGTAAGGGTTCTTGTACAAACTTCCATGCTACTTGTCATGAGCTGCATGGTATTTCTGAATGTGAACATTACTTCTAGGTTTAAAGAGCCCATCCACAAATTGCCATCAGCTTTCAAAGATCTCATCAGATCTACAAGAGTTATAGCCTGCAGCTCTATACTCCACTGACCTCTAAGCACCAATTTCATCAGTAAGAATAACCACACAGGTTTGCTAAAGATGAGCAAGAGATGAGAGAATGCTGTGCAAAGGCTGTGCAAGTAATGCAACCAACTGAATTTTATTACAGTATGGTGTAAAGCATGCAATTACACTTTTTTTTTTGTGCGTGTATGTGAGATCAGGTAGAAGCTGAAGCAATTGTTTAATTGTTCAGGGAGACTGGAACAAACCAAACGCTTTTCTCAGCTTATAGATTTTTAATTGAGATTTTCACAAATTGTAATTTAATGTATTATTCTACTAGATCTTTCTGTAGAACAAGACTGCATGCTGAAGTAAACCAGCGTCACAGCTATATCTACCATTTAGACAACAACTCCATCTTTGACCTTATGGTATGCACAGAGTCCAGCAAATATGAAGACTCCGGGGAAAAAAATCAAAAATTTTAAAGCATGGCACAGTTTTCATTAAAATCCTTTCACTATTACTTGTACCTTAAGTGCCAGTTATTTCTCCTATGTATAAAATCCATTTGTAATGGACAGTACTCCGAGATTTTTTGGTAAGACTGCAACTGCACTTTACCCATGCTCTTTTTGCTTACAAGTCTTCAGGATTAAGTGTATTTTCCTGAAGAACTTATGCTACGGAAGAAACATACTGCAGAATTCAGGGACAAACAAGCTTAGCACCAGCGAAATGCAATATTCCAAACTATCCTCACTCAAATAAAATAGTACTTAATTTGTTTTTTATATTCAGGTACTACAATTGTCCTGTGCCCTAACTGTCTCATGAGGAATTGAAGGTGCATAGGACATCAGTTATCACTTTATCCTTCTAGGATAAAGCGGTCTTACTAAATAACATACTAGTGGCATTTAACTCCTTCAACAGCTATACTGATTGATGTAGATGGCTGGGGAAGACAGGTCTAGAGCACTAATGCTGTATGCATTTTTCCTACTGACACTTTACTCATAAGACACATGGAAACTACAGGAACCAAAGAAATACAAGCATTTTTTACAATTATGTATTATTTAATAGTACGAAGAACATCTGTCTCACTATGAAGTTAAATTTAAACAAAATGTTTTCTTCCATGAAATGGAAAATATATGAAAAAGCTAGTCATTATTTGAAAAAACATAAATCCTACATATTGTAACAAAAACCATAAAAAGGAAAGCAATAGTTAAAAATACAAACTAATTTGTAAATCAAATAAACTTTTTGAATAGTGCTTAAGAATACTAAGGAAGATCCCTGTCACAAAACTCTTAACCTTCACCAAATCTTTTCTCGGTTGTCATCCCTGTACGCCCCCCCCCGGCCCGCACCAAGATCTTCTGATATTTCACTTTCAGCAACTGTCAAACTATGATTTACTTTCACTATTTCCATTAATCTACTCATTAATTAATCTGCTCCACTAATCTACTCACAAAGTGCTGATCTGCAGCACACTTCAGTGCCTATCTGTAGCCTTCAACTTTATTACCAAACAGAAGAAATACAAAAGGCACAGAACAGCATCTTGTCAAACTTTTAAAGCAGATACCTTGGTTGTTCCACAGGTTCCCAATTTTTCCACAGAGCTCAAGTAGGAAACAATTGCTACCTAATAAGGATATTTATGAGTACATACAGCAAGGAATTGTTACTGAACAAAAAGGAATACTGTCAATCAAGTTAAAAAGTAAACTGCAAATAAGGTGAAGTATTAATTCATGTGACTGAAGATTAAAAGTAATTACAGCATATTTCAAAATACTTCAGAGTTTAGTCAAACTGGTAACACAGCAAATAGCATATAGCATCTCTTATCAAGTCATGCAGATCTTCCACCAGGAGTTAAAGAGGGCGTGATACAAGTTAGCTTTTCTCTTGAATATGACATTAAAACCACATGGTTTTGTCTCCTTAGAAGCAGGATTATTAACTGCCACAACAAGAGTCTATTAGTTTTAGAACTAGAGCAATAATCACTCTCTCTGGACTCTATAAAAAGCTATACTCCACTTTCTCCATACCTGGGCTTAATTTATTTTTTTTTCTTCTTCTTTTCATTTAGGAATACTTGACTGAGTTTCAAGTGCTGAAACTGTTTTGACTTTCCAAGTATTTCTTCTTAACATTTTACTTATTAAGAAATGCCTCCTATTCTTTTTTCTAAATCAATTTTTAATAGTATTATTGAAAATTACCTATTAAAGCCAAGATTTAATTCATGAAAAAAGCACAAAGTTTATATCTAATTGCGTGAGAACATCCTTTATCGAGGGACTCAGACACGTGCCTATGCTTGCACACATTCAGTAACACCAGCAATTTCTTGCATATAACTTTACAACATTTACAACATCTTTGCTCTCTTTTATGAGACTTAAGATGCTTACTTTATAATTTCCAACATAATTATTGGGCAAAAGAACTCTTAACTAGAGGCACTTAATGTTAAGCTAACAGAGTGGTATATGAGCTATATCTCAAGAAGGCGCAATGTGGGACTTCCAGATATAATGAAAATAAGCTGGCCAGAATATTACATAATTGCTTTAGCTTTTTCAATCCATTCTAATTTTTCAACCTTTCAGCAGCCGTCTCACAACAAACAGTTAACATGCACTTTTTTTTTTTTTTTTTTTTGAGGGAAGGATTTGTTTTGTGTTTTGTTTGATTAAAGCAATGCTAAAACAGAAATGTTATGTTTGGTTCTACAAATAAATGTTAGCTCCCATGTTGGGCTGCTGATGCTGACAAGCAGGGTTCCTACAATAGGCTGTCATAGTGCTTTGAGACACTGGTATGGGATGCCAGCACTCCAGAAATGTCAAATTTCCACTGAATTCCCCATGAAGTTATACATAACATTGCACCCCATCTCAACTTTCACAACACTTTCTTGCATTCCCAGGTATGTACTAGTTTTCCTTTTCATTCCCCAGCACAGACATTGATCTTGCTGTAGGCTGAAGAAAATACTGAGACCAAATAAGCCACACAGATGCACACGAATTTGGATATCCTGAATGAAAACGTGAATGACAGACACTGTAAAGCTAAAAAGCACACTTTGAGAATCCATTTGTTAGTTTTTATCAGTTGAAAACATCATTAAGAAAGAATCAAGCTTCTTTGTGAAATGGATCCATCATGCAGAAACTTCACTGGGAGACTTTAGACTTATCAATTATTCACATGTGAAGGGAATTTTTATAAATTAACATTGCTCCTGTCTGAATGTTGTTATATTTCTTTGTTTAACAAGGTGTTACCTTCTTCCACCTACACTCCCTAGAAATGGAGCAAACATTTCAATCTTCTAATAAAATAGACAAACAAACAAAGTCACAGACATCTTGCTCTCCCTAAACTCTAAATCCTCAAGGTAATTAAGAAAGGCATTTCAAGGCTAAGGAAAAGCTGCATCTTTTACTTCTTGAATATTTGACTGGGAAGTTTATTACTTCAATTATTGTAATACATCAAGTTTAGAGTAAGACAAGATCCATACATAGAATGGGATTGTGACAGGCACCAGCTGTAACGCTCATTCATCTACTGGTGTCTGCATTGGATACAAAAGAAGTGGAAGACTTCACTTGAGTGAGCTCAAACAATCCTTTTCTGTCCCACATGGATATCACATCAATATTCACTTGTGCGAGAGACTAGTCTTCCAGAAAATATTTGTTTTAGAAAAGAAAACTGGAATTGACATTTTAGGTATATTTAAGAAAAAAATCTTCATATTTTTTCCTGAGAACATATACTTGGTATTTATGAAAAGCATCTTTATATTGAGAATAAGGATGCAAAGGAAAAAAATAATTTGAGACAGCAAGTGTTACTGCTGACCATTAGCCCTTTTCATGGATGGATTTCATTTTAAACATTTCAGAGTTCAATTGAAGATATGTACATTACTTTTGAAATGTTGCCCTATTACTGAAAACCTACAGGGGAAGAAAACCGGATGCATTTGCCATAGCAGAAGCCATTACAACACACTGTACCACAAACTCAAGCTAGAACAACTCAATTCCTGCAAACATAGCTACTCTGAATGTGTACAATGACAAACTGCATGGAATGGCTTCTTTCTTTGCCATATGTAACTACATGCCATGAAAGGATTGATTAGCTTTAATGCAACTAATTAGGAAAACATACAGGAGAGTGATTTAGTTTACTCAAGAACAAACCCCCTGGACAAACCCTCAGGAATCCCAGTGTTACACACAAGACAGTAATGCCAGCAGGTGCATAGGAACTGAAGTTCTGTTTTGCACAGGGTGTTCATCCTCACTCAATAAAAGCAAACTAAAGAATCAACTTGAGCTTAGAAAGCCTGACCTAACTCTGTACTGCAAATAGACACAATAGCTTTGTCCTGTAACACAAGGCCCTTTTTTCAGGCAGCATTCTCAACCCAAGTGCACAGATCTACATCAAAATTTATTACTACAGGGTTATGTGGGTAAAGTTGGTACCAGGTTATAATGACAAATGTAATCACATAATTCAAGAACAGGTATAAGGAAGTGATATTAAGTGATATAAAGATATCAAGAACAGATATAAAGATAGGTTTCTTTGGGGCAAAACAGATTAGGAGATTTGTAAAATTCTAGCAAAGGCTCTCAGAGCAGATAGTCAGGATAATACATCTAGACTGCATACACTATGTTGTCTCTAAGACCGTATCCAAAGAAAAAGAAATGAAATCGGATGGTGTCTGAAGACACATTTTTTCTGAGGACTGGGCAAAAATACAGCCCATTAACAGCTCACAAAAGCAACGCTCACACTATTTGAAAAACCAGAATAATGCAAAAAAATCATACCAAAGGCACTGCTGTATGCCCATGATGTCTTCCTCTACTTTTTACTATTTTCTTCTTGAAGCATTTGTTGATTACTTTGCTATGTTTATCTATAAAATTAACCTTACAAAATCTTAAGTGGTCTGCATGACAGTCAATATGAATATTTGTTGCTGTGCAAACACAGAGCAATATCTAAACCCTCACTTTGGGCAAAGCTCCAAGCAATTGGGGTAGGTGTAGGAGGGCACCGCTGCTGTACTATGGTATATGGTGATGTAACTCTTTTCAGGATATTACTGATCCTTTGCAAATCACTGTCTCTTCTGGCATTAAGCCATGTGTAGCAGGCCACATTTTATAACCAAGTTTTTTTTTTTTTTTTTTTTTTTTTAAACTTACCTCTACTGTATATACAATAACTTCACTTTTTAAAAGCAGTACAAGTTCACACTCTTGAGACAAAGTATACATAACCATGTACACAACTCTTTGCTAAGAAACAAAACAATTTAAGATGAAGACAAAAGAGCAACTTTTTTTTTTAAAGGTACTTTAAACATCATTCCAAAATGGGATAAAGCAGTGTAAGCAACATCTATTGTCCTTCATTGGTATGGGATTTTAAACTTCATAAAACCTAAGCTATCTAGCTACAACTTAAAAGAGCAAATTCATTTCTGGGAAGCCTAGCCTTTCTTCAGCTTGTCCTCTTCTTCACTGGCAGCACCATATCAAACATACAGACTCAGGTCTCAAGACAGGTACTATTCCCACATGCTGTTAATCATTTTGTTCCTTTTGTCTTTACCTTCTTTTTTTTTTCTTTTTTTCTCCCTGTATTGTATAATATCTCCATTACTAGAATATTTATATAATTCTATCCTAGGCTCTTCCGTTGACATTCAAATGAGTGAAGAAAACTTTTTTGTTGTAATATCAGGGGTTCAAACTAGGAGAAAATAACACTCCCTCATGGTTTACCTACTTGAGGAAAACTCATTGCTCAGCAGCTACAAAAAAGCAAACAAAGAGCCTGTATCAAGTTTAGGAAATAATTCTGAATAAATTACAATCATGCATTCTCATCTGAAATACAGCATTCAGCTCCTGGGAGCCAGACACAGGTCACCATGATCACAGGCAGATAGTGTACAAAAAGAGAGCAAGAAGACAGGGACCACATCATTTAGAGTTCGGATCTCACAAAGAGGCAAAAACATAGTTTTACTCAAAACCCAAAGAGATATGGTATTTAATTTACAAGTATAAACAAGGAAGGATAAAGCTACTAACACAAAACAGATCTATGCACACATGCTATATTTGGACTTGCCTACTCTAGAAGATAAGTATACAGTAAGCTAGATTGTAACACAGAACAAACTCGACAGTAACTTCTGGAAAGGCCCCACTCGGGGCTTATCCACGGTTTTAGCATGAAGGTACATCTTGCAGCACCTTCAGGGAGGTGGGCAAGCAGAGCATTCCTGTAACAGTAGAGCAGCTACTATGCTATGAACTCACACTCATATTTGCACTCTTCCTCACTACTGCATAGCTCCCGCAGGCCAGCCTGAAAACTCCAAAGCCTATGTGCACATTAAACACCTACTCCACTTCAGAAGTTAGATGTTTTCTCAAAACCTCCTGATACTAATGAGAGTGGTGTGGGGAGCTGCCTGTCATTCTAAATTCACATTGCAGCTTACTCCATATTGAGCAGCTCATCCAAATGCACCCTTTCTAGAGTCAAAAACTAGCTTCTAACACTGTGGGGGGAACAGAGTGCCTCTCCTAATAGGGGGGCTGAAGGATATCAAATGAAACTACGAGGCAGCAAGTTCAAAACATAAGAAGATACCTCTTCACACCCATACTACTGAAGCATACAACTTGTTACTGCAGGATGTCACAAATGTTTTTTTGTTTTGTTTTGTTTTTTTTTTTTTTTTAAGTTCAACATATGATTATTTACATTTACTTGGAAAAAACTACAAACCTCAAGAGCTTTAGAACAACATACTACCACCTTGACTTGAAGAACTTGAGCTACAAGTTACTGAAACGCAGGAGTATTTTGCACACATTTCTCTATACTGTACTAACAATCTCCTACTCTCTCTCAAAATAATTGTAAATGTTGTCCCTATTTTGTCCCATGCTGCTTTAGTCCTTATTTGTATTTATTTTTTTCCCCTGTTGAAGAAAATATTTTTTGAGACAGTAACTGGCATCTAAATCCCAGTTTTATATATGTTTAAATATTTACTCTAATGAGAGTGACAACAGGCAGAGGCAAAAAGAAATTTATTTAATCATCACTGACTTAAAGCAAATAGAGAGGATAAAGTTAGTTCCTGGTTTTGGACTAGAAATGCAAGTCAATGACAGCATCTTTGTCCAACCCATGCCCGAACAGTTGTATTAAACGGTCTTGGTATTAACTTTAAAGAGCACCTTAAACCACCAAGATCAATCAGATCACAAAGTACTCCTAAACAAAGCATTGCTAAAAGGAGCTCAACTCCCCTTCAGTTAAAAACAACTGTCAACACTCCTGCTATGTCACATCTGGAGCATCATGGCCATCTCTGAAAGCAGGCTTATCTATCCAACTGCTTTCAAGCCAGTCATAAACAGCCATAAATGTTTACAATATCCACTTCAATGATGATAATAACTGTTGTGCATTTTATAGCAAGGTAGTTTTCTTTGTATTTCCCACGTACACCATTTCTTGGAAAAGTTCACTTAAACCTGCAAGGAATTTCTGTAAATCTAAATCCATTTTGGCAAAGAAGTAACTTGAAAGTGTGCTTAATTTTGCATTTGACTTGGTAGTATCTGAAAGCTTAGTTTCTGGAATTAAATTACCTTTTCTGCTGTGTTCTTTACGACTAGCTTGCTTAAGGCAGATGACAAGCTAACTTTTTATTAAAAGGGGAACTCATTGTAACATTTATAGTAAAATTTCAAATACTCCCTGATGAACATGACAGATTAATAAAAATATAACAAAATGTAATTACTAAGTATACAGTATAATGAACATAATGCACCAAATATTTAGATCTAAACTTATAGGGTGGTCTTACCAGCACATAATCTCTTAAAACAGCTTGTGAGGTATGTAACAAAAATATGAGCAAAACTGGAGAAAATTTACATTTAGATTTACTGCTGCATTTGAACCACCAACCATAAGCACTTACATTAGTGCAAGGCCAATCAACCACCACTAGGTCTGGGACTCTTATAGCCAACAGGCACTGAACTTCAACCACACGTCTGGAGAAAATGATTTGTTTGCATTATTGTGCTTAACCAATGCTATCCTTTCAGGAAAACCACACTGTAAACCAAATGGGGTATCCCACATCCTGACAAAGTATCTTAAATATGTTGAATAAAAACACAAGCAGTATTACTTACAGTGCACTAAACTCTTCTATAAAATGTTCTTTGCCCCCTCTCTCATTTAATTTCCTTCCATAACGTGGGGAAAAAAAGTTACACCTCCTGTGTATGACAACAGCTGCAGAGTGTACCACTACTGCTTTTTAGATGATTTATGAAGTCCATGACTCAGGTTTTAAAGGCCTACCAACCACGTGGCAATGGGCTACGAAACCCTGCAGATCAGCAGCAGGAGAGATCCTGAGAATGAGATGAATTCTCTGTTTTCTGCATCACTACATCAACTTGGAGTAAGCAACAGAAATCTTGCATGTGGCATAAACAAACTCTAAAATAGAAGATGAAGTAAAGAGAGTATTGTCAGGAAGCTGGCTTAAGATTTAAGGAAATTATAAAAATGAATCTCTCTCTGGAAACTAAACCTACGAGGTCTGCAACAAAAGTCCTCTGCTTCCATAGACTTGAAATCCTTGATTTTATGGGTAACACGGTAGTAATCTTTTTCATACGACAAGTTAAAGGGAACCAAGTTGGTAGAAGAAATCAATCTGACTTTTCTGGCCTATTACTACCAAAACAGCGAACAGCATTTGGGGGCTGAAAGACCCACAGTGTTCATTATTTGAAACGTTATGCCAATAAAACTATACCAAACAAAATAAATACAGACCAACCCTATGTGTGTCCTTCTATAATGTGTTTCAGACAAAAACAAAACAAAACAAAAAACACTTGATACTAGACATCAGAAGCAAAAAGTTTTTAGAAAATAAGCTATAAAGTTTAAAAAAAGGAGCATATTGAGAAATTTTGGGAAAGCAGTCTTCTCAGAGGTTTTTATAATGAAAAACTTTATGGCAATTACAAGGCAAAGTGAGTCATTAATAATAATCCTTAACATCTGGGTAGAACCGGGTAGTTTATAATAATATATTCTCAAACATTTGTGGCTCTTCTGGCAACAAACACTACTGACACAGAAGATGAACACACAATGTTTCACAGGATTTCTAAAAGCTTTTCATTCTTTTAATCAAGAGAGTTTAATTTGAGAACTGCTTTTATGCCTGCTCTAAAACTTCTTACTCATTTGTCATATCAGGCAAATATTAACTTCTTCTAATTTGCACAAGGCTTATTTTTGAACCATCATCCGTTTCAGGGCAATCATCATTTCTGAGTATTGCTAGGCAAACTTATCAGCGAAGGCAAACAGAACTCCAAAGCAAACATTGCTCTTGTAGAATTTATAGCTAACATGCTTTATGCATTTCATCAAAACTTCCATATTTAGCCAAAGCTCTTCAACTTGAAGGGACTATAAACACATTCTAGATTTAGCCCAAAATCTGTAGAGGATTGTCTTTAAGATTTCGCCTAATTCATAACCCAAATTTTTAGTTTATTCATGTCATAAGTATTTAATCTTACTTCAATTAAAATGATTAAGACACGTACATAAACATAAAAGAGTACACAGTTGAACTGATTTTTTCTTTTATTTAGCTGTGGGCCACTGTTGCCCTTCTAGTGTAGATGAGTCAGTCTGCAACAGCATTTTTTTTGCCGGTGGCTGTATCAAGAAACCAAGATTCTTATTATCAAAATCCCTCTTCTTTTTGTACTAAAACCAGAAATTGATTTCCAATGGTCATTTTGAACTGGCAAAACCAGGAATACACATAAATTACCAAGAGGGCGCATATACTCAGTACTATTAAGAATTTTTAATTTTGTTTTTCTTATTTTAGAGTCTTTTAGCTATTGGCAGAAGCACCTTCTATGTGTTCCAAATACGTCTACATATTTTCTCTTAATTTAAACCTAAAACCTACCTACTGTTTTGATTATAAAAATTGAAAATTTAGCTGAATTGTAAAAATAGGACAATAGTTTTCTCAAACTCATGCACATTAAGTAGTATTTATTTACAGTAATACATAAGTGGCTACTTTTAGTGTTACAATATATATGGTACTAGTAAGAATGAAAAAACAAGGTGACTGAATTTAGATTTTTGGAACAAGCTGTTACTAGCTATATCAACAGTGTTCACGTATTGTGAGGAGAAGGAGCAAATGACCTACCAGAGCCCAACTGATGCATCTGTGGCATATGCACAAAAGCATTTATGTTATGAGTACAAAGGAAGAAGCAAGAACAAAATCCAATGCTTCCTAGTCTATAAACTGGCTGAAAAGAGGAGAATGGGAGGAAATGTGACATTGCTCTTCCTTCCTGACAATACATCACTCAGCACCAAAATATCACATCTCTGTCAAATACTATGAATTATTCTCCCAAACGGGGAAACAAGAAGAGGCAAAGACAAATTGGACTCCAGGTTAAATACACATGGACTGTGATTCAATTATAATTTCTAACAATTATAGTCATTTATAGCCTTCAGCTTGGAAAATGGAATTCATGTCCTGTGTGGCATGCTAGGTGCTGCCTCCTACATATGAAAGTCTAAGTCCACCTGTGAATTTTCTACTTACTTACATATTTTTGCATTGTACAGTCAGAATTAACAATTTGCTGTCAAGGCTGATACTGTTGTGTCTCTTTCTAGTTGGTAATACATATTTATGACATTTATTGCTTAACAAATGCTATTTTCAAATATAAAGCCAGTAGCTCAAACACTGTAGAAAATACAGTAAGTGTTCTGCCATGGTTCACAAGCCCATGAACTGTACTTTACTGTATTCATATCATCACAAATTATCTGAAAATAAAACAAAGTATGTGTATTCTTTTTAGGTAAAACATTAACAGACAGAATGTAATGACATGCCCAAGAGCATTTTTCCTAACATGAATGAAAAGATTTACACGTTTCTTTTTCATCTCTAACTTTTTTGACTTTCTTAGTTTCATTTTTCTTCTCTCACTCAGACAAAATCAAGGATGAGAGATGCAAGGTATGAATCTTTTGAACTTAAAAGCTGCAATAGTAAATTATCAGATCAAAAGTCCTCCTAGACAAGTATCCCATTCCAACAGCAGAAACAAGTGGATGGTTGGGCAACAGTAAAATGAGAAGCACATACAACACTGTTCCAGCTGCCAACTATTTTTAGCTGAGAAGATTTCCTATGGAGACCTGCAGCTGCAGGAAGAATCAAGTAGTCTTCTCATACTCTTCTTTGTCAGGTCAGTGGTGATCAGACTGCTAGCAATATGAAAATGAACAGACATGATCAGACTATCTATTAATCGACAAACTAACCTCCAGTTATACCAGTCTCATGTCCCTCAGTTACATGACTTCTCCATATCACGCAGAAATCTTATGACAGAATGATAATTCTAAAGTGGTTTTGCTGCTGTACCATTATCTTCCAATCTAGGATATCACTTCATCAATACAGCAGTCAGTAATCACTAATTCTGAAAATAAAATTTAAATTAACTTTTCTTATAGATGAGATCAATTCAACCTAATGTTGAAAATACACCATGCTGGTAAACAAAGACAATGGTGTGCCTGTAATTCTACATTCTACAAAATAGGAAATGAGGTTAGGGAGTAAGGCTGAAGTTTAATATTAAATTGATGTGCTAGAGGGACTGCGTAGAGAATGTGCCTCTAATTACAAGGTGTTTTTAATAACCTTTTCTGATACTTATCTACTGAATGATAATATTGAATGTTTTCTGTTGTTCCTTTCACCACCGTACAACACTTGATATCAGCTCTGCAATTGGCCAGATTACTACAGGAATATTTTGCTCAAGAAAAAAAAAGAAAAAAGAAAAAAAGACGGCACCTGCTTTCAATTCTACTGACAATTTTATGATCATACTGATTAAACTAAGAATTTATTAAATTCATATTCTGAAGGTTTGGAGCCTTTGTCATAGAAAAAAGTTCAATGCTTTGAAAGTAATTAGAAACTGATGATTTTATTTAACTTATTTACCATTTGAACATTCAAACATGATTCTGCTGCAATACAAACCTCACAACACTCTGTAAATAAAGCAATTCTAAAAACTTTTAACATTTTCTGTTACACTTCCATGAAGTACATTTTACACTCCTGCTGTTACTGAGCAGTGCATTAAAGGCAGGACACGTGATTTCCCTCATGTCAACAAATGATGGCTCAATTAGGCAGATAAGAATCTACAGCCCTCAGCAGAAACTCTCTTCAGCCCATTCTCAGCAGTATAAAGAAGCACTTAGGGACAGCACTAGTACTGGGGAATAAATGCTTGCTATCCTTTATATATGCTCATTGAAAATTTCCCTTTTTTTCTTCAAAGAAAATTGGATCCTTTATGTAACCATGCATTTTGTATTTTTCCTACATTTCCAGCTACAGTTAAAATTCAACTGATGATTAAAATCAATAAAACTGAGGAATTTTAATTTTAGCTCATTGCTGTCCTATGTCTAAATCATCTCTTGGAAATAAAGCATCTTACTAAGTAAATGAATAAAAACCCTAAGTTTTGACTCCAGTCCTGAAAGGACAGAGAAATTGATATTTAAGGATGAAATTCACTCTCACCTTACTTTTCTGTAATCAAGTGTCTTAAGAACTACATATACAAAGACTGCCAATGATAGTAAGCACAGCTATGAAAGCCAATATTCTTCTGGGTATGCTCACTGGATGGCAATGTTTTTTCCGCATCCCTCCCATTATTCATACCATCTTCCATGACCATTACCTATATGTTGCTGTTTTGCTGAACATCTTAATTTTAACCCTACTGTAAAGAAAAATCTATTAAAAATACTGTCACGTTTCACCTCGGGTCATGCAGCGAAAGCAAGAGACAGAGAATTCAGTACCCCATTCTTCCTCCTATTTCTTTTATTTGTCTCATTCTTTATGATTTTGTGACTTTATAATGCTTAGCCTTTACTTTTCACAAAACACCTCAATGTTGTTCAGCACCAATTATATTCCATATGGTCTTAAAAAGACATGTTCAGAGGCATATGCTTAGGCATATTTCATGCTAAATACTGTTAACTGCTGTTCCCCACCATTTTCAAATTTGCAGGGAAGTATTGTTATATTGCATCTGGCAATACCATAGTTGGCAAAAAAACAACTATTAAGAACAGTGGTATTGTGCAACACAGCTTCAGTAACTTTAGCATAGAAATAGGCAATGAGGCAGATCTTTTTATCTACAGATCTTCAAGGGCTAGGCATTATTACTCACATACTGTATACAGGAAATTTTGTGCTTTGGGCTTTGAAACCGCAAGGTTAGAGTATACTGATATTTATGGTGAATATTATGGACCACGATTTATTAAACACTTTTGCCAGAACAACTACATTATTTAGAAACACTTAAAAAAACATTGCCCTTAACCAACACAGCCCTGCCAACAAACACTTTGGTGCTAGCATGATTAGTCTGGGAAGATGAGAGCATTTCTGCTGGTACAGCAGCTGTTATAAACTGTCTCCACATTAGGGTGCTTATGCCAGAGAGACGTGTAAAGCCCCAGGAGGCTTTTGCACAGCAGCTGCATCAGCAAAATCCTTCTTTTGTGGAAAAATCTAAGTGCCCTTAGCTTTTGTTTATGTCAAACCTTTGCAAGGATTAGTACTGCTGTTTTTATCTTCTTGTTCGTATTGGTACAATGATGTTTCATCAGTCAAGTGATACCTGCTACCATAATAATGGTTTGAATATTACCTTAGAAAGTATCTACCTCTATTTGTCCAATTAAGAACTTTCTTCTGAAACACTATTTATTACTTTTGTACAGAATTTAGTATTTGCCTAAGTATTTTATCCTAATTTAAAGAAAAAAAAAAAATCTCTATTTGGACCAACCCAGGCAGTCTGAGGCACTGTGACCCAGTCTACTCCTGACTGAACATTAGTCCTAAAACTAGAAGGAACGCCACAAAACCTGATTAGCCCTTGCTTTAGGGTAGAGTTCCATTCTTTAAAAAGAAACAAAACCAAAAACAAACAAACAAACAAAAACAAACACCACCCACAAACAAATGAACAACAACAAAACCTCCAGATCTCAACTAAAATAGATTTCCCCTGAGAAATGGGACAGGAGTTTTTCCTCTGTTGCACCAAGGCCAATCCAGGTTCTATCTTATGGCATGTAGCTTCTTTCAAATGAACTTCCAAGAGCTTGCTTCTGGAATCAGTCATTTCATTTTCCAAATGATCCTGAAAACAAACAAGCCTGGCTGGACTCAGTCCTTCTGCCTCCTAAGGGGCTAAAGGATCTACTACAAGGCTGTAGAAAGCCCAATCTGGAAGTCATATAAAGCTTATCCTTAATATGTAATCACTAAAAATCTGTGCAAAAGCATTTCTGGAAAACACTTTTCCTACTCTAGTACATAACTACCACATACAACATGGCATACACTAAGATTTACTTGACACAGATATTTAGCATCTGGATATTATATGCTGTAAAAAACTACTTTTTAAAACAATAATTGTTATTTGAAGAATCAAAAAGTATACTTGGGGTTTCTATCCTGCTTGTGGCCCCTGCTATCCCAAAACACCTTCAGTCCACAGTGTAGATCAATGCCTTTCAGTACGGTTCAGTTTCTGAGCTAACAGGAAGCATGTAAGAGTCACATTATACTACCTATACATTATAGAAACTTGAAAATATGTAAGTGCAGAAGTTGCTGGTTTTGAAATAACAACCACAAATGTGATCATTTCAGAGCGATCATTTCAACGCAAAGGAAAAGCATCACAGCTTGAAGTCTCACTGTACAGGACAACGGACTGCTGAAAAAATTGCGTAGTATAGAAAAATCCATTGGAGATACATCATCTGCACTTCCATCCATTTACACTATGTTTTCTTGTCTTTCTTTTTTTTTTTTTTTTTTTTTTTTTGGATAAAGGGGAAGGAAAACAATCATTAATCATACCTTTCTGCAGGAAAAAATAGCTTTGTATTTAGCAACAGCATTAACCTTATTACAGATGCAGATGCTAAACGAAACTATAATTTCAAGTTCAGACCAAGTAGTGGACTACCTCAAATAGCTTAACTCAGCTCTCAGGGTGCACACATGCACATGAAGTTTTCGCTGCTAAAAAAAATTATGTTCTTTGTGTGAAACAGAACACGTGGCAGATGACGACGTGGACACAAATACATACGCCAGGGTTATGGAGCCTACAGTGTCTCCATGCGCTAATGAAATGAACTGCTTCAGAAGAAAGGTGGAACCCCAAATTTCAATCAACAATTTACAGAGTAGTAATGACTAACTTACTAATTTTGGAAGTCAGCACCCAAAATAAGGAATAATTACACATGGTTTAGTCTGTAAAGGTGTCTTAAGTTAATAATTCTTTTTTTAATCTTACCAAAGAAGTATTGAAAACAAGAATAATTTGAGACAAAACCAACACTGCTTAATTCAGAGCTTTTAACTCCTACATTTGCTAGTGCTTTAGTATTGAGCTTTTGCTCTAACAAAGTTGACATGGTAACAGACAAAATTCTCGTGCTCCCATAAAGATAGCATCTAATAAAGACTGACATGCAAGACGACCTGCGGTAAAAATCTCCCTTCAAATTGGCTCACCTCACCCCTTTGAGCATGAAGGCTTCCCTTTTTAATTTACATTTAAATAGCGTGTTAAGCCTGCCCAGACTTTCCCTACACCGTGAGGCTGGGCGTCCCTAAAGGCGGTCGCGGGGGAGCAGGGGCTGCCCGCAGCAGAGCTGGCACCGCTGCCCACTGCCCGCCTGCCTCGGCCTGTGCGGACACCGCCAAGAGACTGATTCAGTATTTCAACAGATTCACGAATTCTGCTAATGAAATAAAAGCATGCCCTCCCCCCCCTTGATTTTTTTTTCCCCACAAAGCAATATACTTTTAAAAAGGCTAATGCAATCACAACCATTATGTCAATGAAAATTACACGCTGGGTTTATCTCTGTAGGTATCTGTCAAATGCAAAGCACACACAACATCTTCCGAGTAATAATGATGTTTTATCATTTTAATTACAAACACTGAAAAAAATCCCTAAAGTGTACCAATTGGGGTGGTCTGAATTAACAGTAGCTTGATAGCCCAAGGGTAGCAAAAATAGATTGAGCTACCAAATTTCATAGTAGTTATAGCAGCTGTCTTCTTGCCTCAGGGAACCTGGGTATTTAACAAAGCAGACAGCTTGGCATTGGCATCTGATTAGTAATGTGTGTATTGTTGGACGGAATACGCGGCTCTATTGTTTCACTGTTTGATTAGGAATTTGGAGAGCTGTGGCATTATCTAGCTTTTATAGTCCAGCTTCTGTATGTTCACTTACAGGTGCTGCAAAAGGATATTTTCTCACTTATCACTTGCGGCAAGTAGGGAAGATTGTCTTGAAAGTGATCAATGAAACATGACAGGATTTAAGTGTCAGGGTCAGTCTCTTCCCCATTTCGGTGCCAACATTTTCTTGAGCCAACTGGGTAAGTATTTCTAGCTGGGGAGAAGAGCGAGTAAGGTGATAGCCCTCACCACAATGTATACATTATTTGGAATTTAACATTATTTTAAAACATCATTTATTCCAGTTTAACTTTAGGTGAGAACATTTCACAAAAAGGTCTCAGAGGAAAAATCCAACTGTTAGGGTTTCATCCAACTGTTAGGGTTTCAGGAGAGGGGAATTGATTTTTATTTTCCTAATCCCCCAGTAGCCTGACAGTTTGGATAACCACCGGGAGCAAGAGAAGCTCCGGTACAAAAAAAAAAAAAAAAAAAAAAAAAAAAAAAAAAAAAAAGTCTGATTAATGGGAGAAATCTTAGTTAACATACTTTATCTAAAAAGACTTGATCTCAGGGAATAACCTCAGCGCAAACAACAATATTACTCCGAGGTTTGTGTTTGAACTTCATACAGCCCAAAAGACCCCCCACGTGGCTCTTCTCTCTTTCGTTCTTTAAGTATACATCACAAATTATTGGGGCTTGTTGGCAGAGTTCAAATCACTGAACTCATTGCAAATAGTCTACTTCAGCTAGAAGTACATTCTTTTACTCTATCAAATCCATCTGAGGTAATAAGACTTGATGTTTTATTCAACAGAGCTGAGGAAAATTGTTGCACAATAGGTTAATTCAAAATGGCAGCATAGAAAATGCATCTGTCAGTGGGGATCAAATTACAGGGCAAGCTCCTCTCAATGCTTAGAAAAACAAGTCTGCAGTTCTACAGATTATGTGCATGTGTGTGTTTAAAGGGGTGGGAAAGGAGCTAAATATCTGAGCTAACCTCCAATTAAAGTCAATCATAAAAACAGCCAATTTAATGAGTACGGATTTCTTTGGGTAATTATAACACCAACCACTTTTTTTCTCCCTCTCTTTTAAATCTGTAATTCTGCCTTCTTGTTATTGCTTGCTTTGTCATTAATCGCCTCAGGAACTTGATTTCCTAGCAACAGACTCTGCCACCAAACATTTGGCTCCTGTTCAACATTTTCTTTGTGAAAAATGGCACTGCTATTGCCGCCTGGCTGTTGCAGCTAGACTGGCTGTGTAAGTGCTCTAATAATGCATTCTTCTAAAAAAAAAAAAAATCACATGATAAAAGGAGCAATGACTGAGTGTCACTAATTACTGTGCTGAAGAAGTTTATCTGCAATTTAAAGGCTACTGGGGTAGGAGGAGAATGACAGGAGATGAAACATATATTCTTCATATAAATAAATGTAATTAGTAACAGAGGTGAACATTTAGAAATAAATATTTTTACTATGTTAGACAGATTCTCATTAATTTTCTATTATGGAGAAAGGATGTACAATCTGTCTTAAGAGTTGATGATGCATTTTTCTCCAGGAAGATGAGTTCACAAACAATGACATTTAGAGGACCAAAGTTTGGAAAAAAAAAAAAAAAAAAAAAAGAAAGAAAGAAAGAAACAAGTTTCTAATGCAGTTTTCCATATAAATTACCTGAAAAAACACTGGAAAATATGTCCAAGTAGTCATACCTGAAGTGTTAGCATAAAGCACACTAAACCCTAAATACAACACAGAATAACAATGCATAGAGCTAACAGTTTAAACAAAACTCTTCTTTGCATTTTGATCAATGAATAAAACCTAGGAATTTCTTTGATTATGAGAAAATGTTTTTCCCATATTTGTTTTGGAAAGCAGTAAATGGCCGATTTGCTCCTGGTGAGATAGAGGGTTTATCAATTTCTCTCTCTAGATTTGTCGTATTTCATCTGTAACTCCCAGAAAACAATTCCTCAATGTGGAGATTCTCAGCAAGGGAATGTTATCTGAGGCCAGCAAATAACGCCCCAACTAACTGTTGCTAGCTGCAGCTTCTTCTTTATGGTCAAGTAAGACATTCAGAATTGTGTTTTCCTGGCCGTAAAACCTATTCACTGTTGAGAGAAATAGTTTTGCATGTCAAATGGCATACATACTGATGCCAGAGCACTGTGGCGAAAGTTATCAATGGTAAAAAAAAAAAAAAGTATCGTGGAGTTATTTAAACAAAAGACTTTTTAGGGTATATTTTCATTCCTGCTGGTGTCTGTCTCTGTTATTTCCCATGATGCACACACAGACCCAGTTCATCTCAAAGAAAAATACCTATCACAATCCATTGTAAATTATCATACTCTTCATAGCACTAAATTACAATAAAAATGCCTTCATTGAACATGCCTCTGAAAGGAGGAGACAGTACAAAAGAAATTTCATTTATACTTACATTGTTAATATAATCAGTATTTTTTCTCAAGAAGAATAGCCAAAACCCATGTAAAATACTGTAAAATGTTATTTAAGCTTTGCTACACATTGCTGACATGAAGCTTATGTTTTGACAGACTCATGTTGAAACCAGATAATTCCGCCATCAAGCCCACTACACCACCACAGTATCTCTCTGCTTAGACAAGCACTTAAGCATTAAAAGAAAATAAATATAAAAATACCACAGTATTTGTTGAAACATACCAGGGTGTTTGGAGCTTTAAAAACTTCTCCTCCAGCAGTATTACATTGGGTTCATTATCACATGCTGCAATATATAACATTTCCTACTTGAACCACAGCCTAAGACCAGAATACATGGTCTCGATCAGGGCTGTCATTAATATAAAGTTAAACTACACTTGCCATTAACTCTGTAAACACAAAAGATGCTGAAGGTGGTGAATGTAATTTAACTGCAGGCAAACAAATCTAAGTGGTATTAGAAAGTTTTATACTCAGCGCAGTGCAATTGAAGGACATAACCATTGAGAAATTTCTATTATTTGTTACATGAAAGTAGGAACGGTTTAAACTTCTACAGATTGTGAAATAACAACAGCCCACATAAATATGACTGAGTGAGAGCATTGTCTTTTCTGAGCAAGATGTTGTATGCCAATATGGAAAGTGAGCAACCCAAAATTCAGCTGCATAGAAATAAGTCTTACGGCTATGAGCTTGATTGCTCCTCCAGTCTCTAGCTACAACTAGTAGCACAGGAACTGAAGCTTTAGGTGTGGTAAATGCAAAAAGCAAAGGAAAGGTATCACACTACATAAAATAAGGTAAAAACGTGGTTCTAAGTCTCTTTCATGAACATAGATGAGTGTGAGCATCAATGCCATCACTCTATCAAATGGCTAGACAGGAAGTGTATGTAGGTGCTACCAAGACAAGCTTTGAGACACATCACATAAACACATGAACACCAGCTTTTTAGCATACCAACTATAACCACAAAACAAAAATCCAAACATAACCAACAATCAGACTTTGTACAAAAGAAGATTCAAGTATTTTACTCAAGGATGATCTGAATGATTTTCTATGAAGATCTGACTGTTTTTGGAGAGATCCATAAACCGGTCCATTCCAAACACTCAAGTTACTACATGAATTGGAAACCTAACTGCCATCAACACTGCCACTTCACCTGTTTAGTAAAGATAACTTTTTGAGAAGAGAGATGAGAGAGAGAGAGAAGCGAAGAAGGAACTTCCAGGAACACATTTATTACTTCATCACCAAAAATGTTAGCAAGTGGCAGTTTTACCCACTTAACGGCTCCAACTGCAAGTATTAAACAGATGCAGGTCTGAGTAAAGCTAAATAACTGGGAGAAATAAGGATGATTAATTGGAACATGAGAAAAAACACCTGGGAAGCATCCCACTTACAGCAATATTACTCAAATACAGATGGAAAGTTAAAATTCATCTGTCTGTATAAGAAAGTAGTATCAGTTGTTACTGTGTTTAAGTTTCACAAGGTTAGCTGCAGCTTCTAACAGAGGGAAGCATTTTCTCCTTTTCCAGTCTTTTCTTTATCGAAGGACAAGTGCCAAATTCCTTACTTATAACCAGCATCACAAAGGTGCTAACTGGAGCCAAATGACAACTAAAATTCTTCAGTTTTTCTGCTCTCCTAATCAACTCTTATCAACAGATATATTTTTTACAATAAAAATCTTCACATTTCAAGCCTTCATAACAAACGTAATGACTAGATACAGAAAATGATATTCAAAATGTTAAAATGTTTGTGGATAAGGTCTAAGAAACTGAGTACCAGAAACTCCCAAAAATTTCAGTTGGTGCTGAAAATATGATCTTAACAAAAATAAGTTACAGAATTCTTATAGAGATGCCTACACATATACAGTAATGCAACCATCAGCTTCTTCAATCCCTCTGAAAATATGACAAGCCAGGTGCCCAAACATGGAGTTGTTCTATCACTCATGTTTGTAAGATGCAACTATAACACATAAGAATTCTAAAATACAAGTCCTGACAGAAAACGCAGATTCACAGAAAGGAAGGAAGAAAGAATGACTGAAAAAAAAAAATCATACACAAAACATAATTTCAGATTGTTTTCAGGCCAGGCTGTGCCCCAGTGTGTCACAGTTTCAGAAACAGAGTGACAAGGGTTAGTGTTATAACACTCCATTTATTCTGAAGTAAGAGAAATGTATGAGGAAGAGATTTTCTAGCCCCAATAGGAACCAAATAATATCCCTAGCAGTGAATTCTAATCAGACACCAGCAGTATAGCAATACAACAAAATGAATACGACAGACCAGAAGATATATCAATGGCAGAAATTACCGTAAGTATAAAAATTATATATCTGGAAAAGAGAAAACAATTGCACGAACTTCGACAGTCCGCGTAACCCATCTTCAATGATACAACATAGTGATTTTGAATGATTAAGATATATCTTTAAAGTTCACTGTTTTTGAGAAAGCTGGGGCAGCTTCTCTCCATTTTGCTTTAACTGTGATTTACAGCATTCTATTCTTTGTTAGTCATTCTCCACTTTGTCTGCCGGATCTGATTACCAGATGGCTAAAATAAATGTATTGTGTTGATTCACGGTAACAGAAGTTGTCTTTATGGGTTCTTTCATGGGTTCACTATCTTTTCCTTTGTACCTACTCCTCCCTCTGTGAATTGATTAGATTTCAGGGCTAAGTTTCATCTGAGGACCTTTCTGCTGAATGCTGCATCGAAAAGCCTATCATCTATTCTAGCAAGCACATAAAGATGACCACAGGATATCGTAGACCTGTCCTATAGCAACAATGGGCCTGCTCTGCCAAGAAAACAGATTGTTTGATAATCTCCAATATTTTTTCTCAAAAACCATGTTCTGTCACTAATATACATTCTAATGCAATCCAGAAAATAGGTGACAGTTGGACAGAAAGAAGGAAATAAAAAGCAACATATGCACAGTGCAAAGTCAAAATAGGTAACAAGACTGAAGTGAAGACAGACACAACAGTGAGCAAATGAAAGACTGAAAGAGCTGCCCTATACTGCACGAGTGGTCATTGTTCACTAGGTGGTTTTGTTTAATCCCCTAGGTTACTACAACCTGGTGAGTAAATTAGAAAAAAAGAAAAGGCACAAACACAGTAGAAGAAGAGATTGTGTGTAGTTCTACACGTTGTCTCCTTTCTTTAAGTAAAGGTACATGTACATGAGGAATCTGTAATCTGAAGTGATAACAGCATCCTGGAAAACTCTTAAATGAACCCAACCTCAAGTGCAATTGCTACAGGAGTGAACCAGGTTCCTTACCCAACAGATCTCCTCTTGCAAGCAGATGTTTCCTTAAACTGAAGTCAAATACCTAATATATAATACATTCGTAATAGCACTTCAGTGTTATTTACTAACAATTAACATATGCATACATTGGGCTTTATCTTCAGTTTAGCACAATAATTCTATGTCTCTTAAGCAAAGGTACGTTACAGAACTGACATCTGAACAAAAACTTTTAATATATATAAAAATCTATATAGTGAAATACCTAGTCAAAATTAAAGCGACCAAACTGAATGAACACAGAAGAGTTGCTTTGGAAAATTTTAGTTGGATGCTATACCTTAAAAATAAAGAAATAAATCCCCTTTTTACTTCATTTAATGTTTCCCACTTTTCCTAAAGCATCTCCACTAAGTTTGATTTTTTTTAAAATTATATATTGAAAACTTTGGTGGTATTTATATATAAACATGATAACAATATTAAAAATGCTTAGTACAGCATACTAACATTTTTTGTTAACATTTGTCGATGTCCTTCATTTAACAATGCTCTTAGACTTCCAATATTTTTTTAGCCAGTAGCATTAATTCCTAAGTGTGGCATTTGGAACACACTGAGGTATAATTATTAGGAAATAAACACAGAACACTTGAAAAACAGACATTAAAAATGAGTAGACAAAACATATCTATTTTTTTTGATGCAGCACAAACATACAGCAATAGCAGCAGGATTTATTTTTCTCTGTATACTGAGAAGGTTATAAGTATTTTTTGACAGTTTATAAAGGGGCAGTCTTGGCCATACACAAGAATCAATAACAACCATGTAGAGCCTACAGCAGTGCACACTAACAGGCTGTAGGAGACATTAACACTAGCTAAAAGAAATAACTGTATATTCAATGAACTTGTTCCTCCTGGATAATCAATTTTTTACACTTCTTACCAGCTGTTCCCACATAGCTCAGGTAGCAGAATGGAAGCAGCTGTCATACAGAATCCATATATTGCATGCATGTTATGAGGTTTTTATCTGTCATAGATGTTTTGTGTTTGCTAATTTTGATCAGTCATATCAACTTGAGAGCAAGATGAAAACAAATTCAGTGCTTCTATATTTATGCAAGATGTAATCTACACAAATACAGTAATCTGGCTTGATTCGTTCTGGATTGTTAAAAAAAAAAAAAAGAAACAAAAAAAAACACAAAACCAAACACAAACAAAAATACTAATTGTGAATCTACTAATCTCCCATACTCAAAACCTCTTTATTCCAGAAGTAAGATTTCATCATTAAAATCAGTTTGCCCCACCGCCCACATTCAAGGGATTTGTCACAATCATTGTTTCTGAAATATTGAGTTATAAAGGTGCCGTAGTAATTACTATGGAATAAATAGCAATTAAGATTGTTCACACAAATAAACTCAAACTGTTTGCAGTGAATAATTATGCTAATAGTGTTTTTCTACATAATTTGTGCATCCTTCACAACAATTTACTAGAAAATGTGAAATGTAAATTTGATGCACTACTACAAAAGCTCTGAAAATATGTTTAGTTGTTATGATTTTTCCCACTACTTTAAGAAAGCATGCAACTAAAACATACTTCTACATTTGCACATTTAAATTTGAAGAAATCATACTATGCTAAAATTGAAGCAGTCATTTTCTTTCATTACATTCATAAGAAATCATCCTAAACGTATGCAATAGGCATGGCTATTGCTTACGTCTCCTATTGCTCTAACACAAACTTTCACAATTTGCAAGAAGCTGAACTTACCGCTATATAGTAAACTTTGGCCTTTTCCACTAACTTCCAGTTCTTCTCCAAATCAAGATGCTTTTCCTTCTTATAGCAATTAGCAGCAGCGAGGTTAGCTACAAGAGACCTAAAAGATTAAAAATCAGGCATCAGATCCTCCTTAATTCTATTGCAAATTTCTGATGAATAACTAAATTTCTCACAGATATTCAAACATCCTCAGAGGAACATAAAAGAGAGAGACAAAAAGCACAATAAAATGAATATACTTTATTTGATCATTTCATAATAGCTGCTTCTGAATAATACATAAAATATATTAAATTATATATTTTAAATTCAGCTAGCTAGTTTCCATAACCGAACACTATTATACTGGCCATACTCATTCATTTGTTTAGAATTAACCTTTTTCCATTTTGTCATCAATTCCCTACATACAGTGCAGCATCTGCAGGTTTTCATTAAAACTGTTCTATTATCCAACATCTAGAATAGAACAGCTGCTTTACTTTATCTTCTGAAAACTATTTTCCCTCATCAGGACCAAAAGGTTTTTGGATATGTATATCCTGCCATTATCACTTTTCCCAATAAACAGTCATATTATTTTAAAAGCCTTTTTTTTTTCTTCCCCTCAGACTTATATTTTCCTCTAGCAAATGAATAATCAACTACTTGAAAATGCGTCCAGGCTTTTAGACGTTCAATTGTAAAAAAACAAACAAACAAACAAGAAAAAAAAAAAAAAACACACTTTTGGCTTATCTATGCCCTACTGGAAAACTACCAAAAACTTGTTCGTACTTCATCCTTTCCTAACAAATTACAACGCAAGACACAGGACACAACTTCTACTAGCAAGAATAAAAATACTTGTATTTACTTTGCTACATATAAGATATACTCTGTTTTAAATCCTCCTCTGCAGACATTCAGTTCAACCTTATAAAACACACACAAGTTATAGATGTACTCCTAAAAGCAGGTCATAGACAGTTATACACTAGCTTTCAACTCTAGCTACCATGACTAAATTTCTCCGTGAAATTTTATTATGAAAAAGTTTCAAGACTTAATCATGACAGGATGCACCTTTAAAACTAACACATTGCTGTGTTAAGGTATTTAACCACAGTTGCCCAGTAATGTGTAGTTACAGATGCAATGTGTGCCTACTGAAAAATGTCAGCTCCTACAGAATGTGTACAACTGATATCGTACGTACCATCCTTTTCCACATGTCACTAACAAGCAATGACAGTGGGACAGTGTGAACTGTTACAGGCTGCTCCTACCAGGGTATGCTTCTGCCTCCACACTGAGTACCATCTACAAGCGTTTAGAGGTAATCAAGAAAGGAAATCTTGAAAATTTATTCCAACTTAAAACAGCATCTTTCCACTACCACAATTTCTTTCTGTTCCTAATCAATAAAAAGCAAGAACTTCCTGAAGCTTTAATCACTGTCAATTGAACGCATGGGGTATGTAAAAAGTTAAACAAGAAGCTAGACTAACTTTTTCTAAATATATTAAGATATGTATTAGGATTCTGTGCCGTTTCATCTCAGAAACATTCTTGGGTCTTCTCTCTTTAATTCTAAATCCTAAAGCCAGAGAAAACTAATATGAATTTGGAAAACAGGCAGAATAAAAATAGAGTAAGCCTCAGCAGCAGTACTAGTAACAAGGCAAGAAGTTTTGTTCTTGATGAATGTCAACGATAAGAAATCCATAGGAGATAATCGAGTAAATCCAAGGGACATGTGTGTACCTCTGGTGATCTTTTGAAAACTAAATAAAGCAAATTAAACTTCCCAGTTTCATCAAGCCCTAAATATCCATTAAGGCCCTTGCTGGAAAAAATTCTGCCCGTATGTGTTGCTAAGTGAAAAGCAGTTATCTTCCAGAAACCTAAGCAAAGACCCTTCATATGTTTGCTTTCACTCACCACATGCCCCTGAAACTGTAAACCTAGCTCTCAGTGGCTAAGTCCAACTGCAGAGATGCTCTGCATGTTATATGTAATTAAGATTGCTTCACTGAAGATGAAGCAATTTAATTTTCCAATTTAAAACTGTAAGTCTAACAGCACTAAGTTCAACACGTGGAACACAGAGAAGGTAGATGTTTTTCAATGAAATACAGTAACTGGAGACAGCTAAAGTGTTTCAAGTCTAACAGCTTAAAGGCAACTCTGTGCACGTGAGTATTTAAGAGCAGAACATACGAACCAAAGTCACAGATTATAATGGAGTGTAGGTACTACTTTAGAGTTTAATCATGGGTTATAATTTTCTCGAAAAGCTCTGAAAAAAATCACATCACAAATTAGCTCAGAACCCTTTTCAGCAAAAAGCTTGACAAACTTAGCAGAAACAAGAAATATTCACATCTGGACACCTGGAACATAAATACACATGGTCACTTACTGGGAAAACCAGGAGTGCTATTTACTAGCTCACAGATCTCTAAAAGAGACAAGAAAGCTGAATTACCTGAAAAAGGAAGTTAGCACATGCCTCCGTTGGGATAAGTGATTAGCCAGTAAATAGAGATATCAACTGCAGCAGGCTGAAGACATCCTTACAAATCAAGAAAATGCTGAAAACCAAGTAGTGATCAGAGGGAAACAAAAGGCTGAGAATAAACTTGCTTGCAATAAAAGAAAGAGGGTTGCACAATAAAGGCTTTAGTGGCAACTATCAGCCTCTTTTATTCTATCCTCTAAGGAGGGATATAAGTCTCTCATAATCCCTTCACACTCTCAAGCATGTTCTAAAACAGTGATTAAGATGAAGCACCACCAGAGATGAAGTTTCTGTTATTTGAACAAAGATTTGATATTGAGAGACAAGTGTTTCACGTTAGGAAACCAAAAATACTGCTTAATAAGTTAAAGAAGTGCTTGCAGTTATTTTTATGAATAAATTTACCTAAGCTTTTAAATTCTATTGAAATGCATAGGAAACAATGTAAACATTTTTCCTGAGCTCATGATGCATGTCTACTGATGATCTTAACTTCATTTTCCCATCAGGCCAACTAGGAAGTGGTGATTGCTACAAGGATGCATGCAAAGACACTATGTCACAAAACAGAGAATCACAGAGCACAAACATCTTTACTGCTTGTCTTATGTTTGAAAAACTGAATACGGATCTGAAGATGAAGGGGAAAGTCTGTAGACATAATGAATGTCAAAAATCTGTATGAAGATGGATGAACTTCCTTCCTCCATTGAGTATGAACACTCTTTCCTGAGAGTAAGACATTATGTATGGCATTAAATTGCAAGGGACAGGTTGATAAGCTGGAGGACAGGGCTGTCTGTCACTCAGTTGATCTCTAAAAGCCTGGAGAAAAAAGCTGGCAGAAGACTTAAAGGCAAATGCAAAGTCATGCAACTGCAGTAGAATAACTCCATGCAACAGTATAGGCTGAGTGTTGACAGGATACAATACCTTGCAGAAAAGAACGCGGAGGTGCTGGTGGGAATTTGGGACAAGAGACAGCGGTGTATCCTCAGAGAAAAGATTAGTCATATCCTGGCCTATATGAGCAAGCTTATAGTCAGCAGGGAAGAAGAAGTTACATATTCCAAACAGGGGGATGCCTCTGTTCTGCACTTCAGGTCACATCTGGAGTATCAAGTGCAGTTTTGCGCTTTCCATTACAAGACAGACACTGACATAAAGGAACGAGTCCAGCAGCAAGCAGTCAAAATTGTTAGGTGGCTGGAACATTTTACACATGAAGAAAGGCTTGGTTGAGTATTAAGAAGAGTCTTAAGAAGTTCCTAAGGGGATACCTTATTCTAGGGTTCTACAAATTATATGTTGAATTCTCCTTCCCCTGGCTCTTAGTTCAGTTAGTGCTGCTGGTACGGTATTTTGCTCTTATGCACAGCCAAAAAGAAAACGTTCCTCAGGGTAACAGATACCATTTCCATTATTGCTTCAGTATCTAGTATCAGAAAATTTGGATGCTGGAAAATACCAGGGAGGGTTGGTTTGTGCTAGCAACATCTCAAGATTAAGGCAGATATGACTGTCTGGTTTTGGAACTTCTAAAAATCATCAGGAAGTAGGTAATCAGGAAACAATAAATATTTAAGTTCAAGTGTTGTGGATAGAGAGAGAAAGAAGAAAGCAAAGGGATATGCTCAAGATAAATGCCTATCACCTTCATTGTTTCTTTCTAAAATTGTTTTATTGATTTTATTACAATACTCAAAATGGATGACTCCATAAGCACTTTTTTCCTCATGAAATATTTTAAAACCATACAAAATACCACAAAAAAAAAAAAATTGTCCTTAGTCTCTAAGTAAGGTTGAATGTGTTAGAGTTCTGAGTAAGTAATTTTTATTTGCAGGGGCCATATGAAAGATGAAATAAATTAAAACATGAAAGACAAAATTAAGAAACAACAGATAAGGTGTGGTCAAGGAATTACAGTCACCAGGTCTTCCCAACAAAAAATTTTTCTTCCTCTTGTATAAAAGCAAGTTAACCCTTTTTATCAGGCTATATGCCAACGTGTATCCTCTTTAAACACATCATTATCTGATGTACATTGTTTACTTGCCAATCAAGTCTATTCCTTATGTGGCAATCCATTTTCATAAAGGCTGTATAAACATACTTGTTAACCAACTTTTGTCTCCCATATATTTTCTATCTTTAGAGCAACTGGAAACTTCAAATGTTCAGAAAGAAGTGGTGGTTGAGTATGAGTTGAGTAAATGCTATTCTTTAAAGGTATATTAACCAACCTGATCCCAAACTGTGTGCCTTTGTTGTCTCAAACCAGTGTGAATACTTTATCATTCAAATTAAAATACTCCTAACAAATTATGTTCCACATATTTGTGTCTTATGAAAATATGGAAGGCCCCATATACCTGTTATCACTAGTGATGCAGGCAGCACAGGTTCCGGTTGGTTCTTCACTCTGCTCATAGTAGTGGGCATCCACATGAGCTTCCTCAGCCTTCTTCTTTAGTATCTCTCCAAATTTATCTTTGCCAATGCACCCAAAGAAAGTTGCAGCTTTGTAAGGGCTCTGAATCATCCACTGCAGATTGACAAGAAAAACAAACAAACAAACAAAAACAACAACAAATAATTAACATGCCTGATATGTTATTTGTCCTTTTTTCTCTCTGCTCACCATATGTAATTCTGTGCTTACAGAGCACTGTGACACACACTGATCCGACAGAACTCTTCTGTGCCAGAAGTAAAAGTCAGTTACATCAAGAGAGGGAAGGTCAACAACAAATAAAGAATTTACTCCTAATCATGCTGGTGAGTGCTTACCATTTCATGTGAAGTTTACTTATTAGACGTAGTTCACTATAAAATAGATTTGAAATACCTTGTAAAAACATAGGAAAAAGGTTCTTTAGCTTAAAGGATATGCTCCACATTAGATTTAATCAAACAACATAGTATCTTTAATGGAAATTTGTAGAAAAGTAAAAATAAAATACAGAGAGAGAGAGCATAAGGAAAACAACATTTAAGAACCACCAAAACAAACATCTAGCAAAATTCACAAAATATTTTCAAAAACAAAATGGTACTGAAAATAACCACGCGTCTACCATTTGACTATACACAAAAAGGAAATGTTCCCCGCTCTTATTGTTAAACCACACACGAAAATACCTATCCCCAACTTATTAAGAGCAGTTCTATCACTTGAATTGTAAGGAAAGAGCATAGCTGTATAGTGTTGCTAAGGTGCTATGTTATTTTATAAAACTCCTTTATTGACACAAAATATACATCTTTCAATTCTAAATGTAACTACATTTGGTACTATGTTAAAAGATAGAACCTAGCACTGAAGTAAAATCAAGAGTGAACTAAAATATAAATGTGAAGAAATAATCACAGGCCCTACCCTGCTGGTGATGAGTCAACCAACTGAAGTCATTATAATTCCCTCTAATTATAGTCAGAAAGCTTATCCACTCAATCTATAGTATGAATTAAAGGCTACATCGATTTACTGCTATACTAAAACCCTACTTATAATTGTTTCCTAATCAAGATTTAAATAAGTGATAATGTCTCCATTACGAATCAGCATTAGTGGTAGCTGTGGGTCGTAGCAAGGTCAAGCAAGTGATCTGCAAATACATGCTTCATCACATCCTTATCACTTCTAGCTCCAGAAGAAAAACAGAAATTCTTTAGTCATGCTCAAGTTTTCATTAATAAGGCAAATGGACAAATGTTCCAGGGCCTCTTCCCGCACCAGTTTGATATATATCAAGTTTAAGATTTTAAAAAAGTCTTGTCAGATGGTGGCAGCGTTCAGTCTCTTATTTGTGAAATGCACTCTAGATACGTTCTGCTTGTCTGTTCTGTATCACTCTAAATTGACAGATGTTAAATAAACCCCTAACAGGAGAATTATGTACAACATCCTCATATTTCACATACATTATAGACACTTGCAGGGTGTTCATTTAGTATGTCTTAGAAGGTGTAACATTTTATATTTGGAGTTATGTTCAAGTAGAACAGATTATTTAACAAGACTAAAGATGTTGTGACCTACTCTAAGGAAATATGGCAGCAATTTCTATACTGGTAAGAAGCACTTGAAGTCTTGCGTCCCATGTTGAACAGCATGCCTTACTCTCAAAAAATAAAAAATGAACAGCAACAGCTATGAATAGCATTTATCAAAGCATCAGCTTTCCACAAACCCCAACAGTTCTTCAAAAAAAAAATATATATATAAAGATTCCGAGCTACACCTTAGGGTTACAACATTCTAGCAAATGACATAACTTTTCCATCCTTTATATGTAAAGTCTGACAACATTTGGAGCAGTACTAAGTAATATTTCACATACATCTTTATGGAAAAAAAAAAAAAAAAAAAGAAATTCTGTTAAAATATCACAGTTTGGGCTGTTGGCAGCAGCTCAATTTGAATTCGGATGTGATAACATGCCATATATAATTGTCACAATCCTTACTTTAAATGTAAGTAAAGTTATTCTTGAGAATTGGAAGTCATGATCTGGGGCTTCTTGAGATGAACCTCTGCATATTGTGAAGACCAATTCTTAAATAGGCAGAGCTTCTGCTGATGCTCATGATTATTTGAAACATAGAAATTACTTGGTGGGCAACACAGCGATTACCACTGCATAGATACTCTTTTCATGTGAACATCTGAGCTAAGTTAAACAACACTGAGGAAGATGGAAAAGCAGTTCAGCAGTGTTTCTGGAAAGATTCTCTCTTCACAGATCTCCACTTACAAACACTCCCAACTTCTTGGAACGATCTTCACATATTCCCACAATAAAAGTAGCGAGGTCTTCCTAGTTGCCTAAGAACTCCAAACCGCTCTTCCTTTACCTCAGTTATGTCTATATATTAGTAAAGGCAAAACAGGGACATGATGCTAAGAACTTGGTGAAACTGAACTATAGAAATACATCTGTGGCACACCACTCAAGTTGTACCTAGTGGGATGAGCCACAGAAAGCACCTTGCTGGGACTGGAGTCTAATTTGAATACCGTGATATAGAAACAACAGGGTTCTATGGACCACTTCACACACCATTATTATTATTATCACTGCTAACATTTTGGCTAAACCACTCTAAATGGGAACAGGGGCTCAGTCATCAAAAGACTATTACCACAATGAAATGACCATGCAGCATTACATCCAATATCAAACTCAGGCCAATAACAAACTGCACACTTTAATGCCAGGTATGTAGTTATATAAACCACAAATTCAATTTATAGATTTATGTGGAATAGAAGATTTAATTGAATGAAAAGACTCTAGACAGAAACAGAAAATGACCCAGCTCAGCAGGCACTAGCATAATGAGTTAATTATCTAGGGTTTGGCTAGGCAGTGAGGCAGCTATTAACTTACTGTATTGACAGTCTGGTCAGGAGAGGTTGGCACCTGGCCACACCAAGAATCTTCACTATTACCCCCGGGAATCTGAAGCTGTTAATGGCCCAAAGACAGAAGTGTCAAAAGTAGGAACTCATCATGAAGGAGCAAGACAGCCTCAGGAAGGGAATACCACAAAGGAAACTCAAAATCTAGAGTGGTTTAAGAAATCTAGTGTGTTTCTCCATCCTAAAGTTTTCTTCTGTCAACACAGCATGGGCATCAGGTACACACAAGGACAGGCCCTGACCTTGTCAGTCAGAATAAGCATCTGTGACAGAGCAAGGCGTAGAGGAAATATAACACCTTTCAGATGCTCTCTTGAGTTAAACAGATTGCATTTGCTTCATACTTCTGTTGTATGCACTCTAGTAAACTAAAAGCAAATACGAACATTTTTTTAAACAACCTTTTTCTTCCCTTTAACATAACCCTGTCTTGAAATTAGGCTGATTTCATTACCTCAAATTACCCTATGCCTACAGGCAACTTATTCCTTATGATCAAATACTGAAGCCAGCACTTTGACATCCAAAGACATACCAGAGAATGACAGAACGCTTCTCTCCTTATTTTCATGACACCAACTTGGGTTCACAGAAGCAGCAGTATCTATCTGTTCAAGTGTTTTTTGGTGATCTGAGTTAACAGGGTGAATTCCGTGGCATGCTTAAGCTGTCAGAGAAGTCTGAGAACCTTTGTGTTCCCGGGAGTGGGTGGCAATTGCAGAGAACAGCATCGTCTTTTCTTGCAAGATGTTGAGATGCCAAGAAAACTTGGTAACAAACAAAACTTCTGAAGAATGAACTGTGACTTTGTCATGCTGCTTGGAGTTAACTGCATCCCACTCACATCCTCAGACTCAAAGATGTGGTACACCTATCTCCCACTTTTGACTGATTACAGAACAGCTTTGGAAATGACCTTTCCCGAATTACAGAAGCACTTCCACAAGCACTTCTTCCAACACGAGAAGGGACTTGACTTTGATTGGCTACTCATTCAGTGCTGTTCTTTGGGAGCGATATTCAAGGTGAGCTTACAGAGTTACCCGAATGTTGTCTTATACCCAGAGAATCAAAAAAATGCACACTCACACTATATGAAAATCATCAGTGGTCTTACATAATTACCCCCAAAACAGAGAGGTAGGTGTTCACTGATTTTTATTTCCCAAGCATCCTATTTAGCTTGAGAACACCATGCTTCTGACCAAGGGGTAGAGCCCAGTATCCCATATCACAAAATACCTGTGTTCAAAGCTTCTCTACTGTTGCTAAGATCCAAGTAAAGGGAGGACCAAGGCAAAAGCAGAAAAACTAAATACTTGACCTCATTTACCTCATTATCTTCAGTTGCAAAGAGACTTCTCTTGTAAAAGAGGAGTTTGCTGCTGCCAGGTTTCAATAGACAACTGTTTGAGACTGAAAAACACCACCATACCGAAGAAGCTTAAGACAGCTTTAAAGCCCTCTGACTAAAACAAAGATCCTTCAAAAATAATCTTGTTTTACTACAGCTTCATGCTTTGCTGTAGATGACACTGATAACTGGATAACATTAATAATAGCAACAAGGAGACTGACAATGGTATTTGTTATCAGTCCCACATTGTTCTCCATCTGAACTCTGAACTTCTTAGCTCCTTAACTCTTTTTTTTTTTTTTATTAAAAAAAAAAAATAGCTCCGGCCAGTAGTGCATTTCCACATCTGTCAGTCGTCTTAAACTAACAGTGCCAAAGCATACAAAGCTTCGCTTTGGCTGACATACCTTCTGTACATAGAAGCTTTCAGCTGTAGACTTGAAGCCTAAATACCCAGGAACTGACAACACAACAAGAAGCATTATGCCCCTTCACAGTGAAGTATCTTCAAAACTCATTAACACTACTGAATACAGACATCTGAAGTGCGTTATTTGAAGCTGGACTCTTCTCTGCATGATCTGTCAAATCTGATCTTATTTTAAATTGCATCTCACAGAGGAGAGGGCTCCAAACACCTAAAATTAGCTAAGACTTAACATGTTTGCTAAAATCTAAACTAAACAATGCTAACAACAACTTATGAAGCATTCTTTTTAGTCAATCAGAACAGGAATGGCTTGTTTTCATACAGCAACATCTGGACTATCTATCCTCTTGAGAACGTAAAATGAGTCCATACACTCTTCAGAAGGGTTCACCAGTCTGTTGTTCGCCTAGAACATTTCCTATCACCAATTATATGTGTAGTCCATTAAAAAGCTTTTAGGAATATTGTAATATTCAAATAAAATACATCACACCTCATCTTAGAAAAACAGATAAAACAAGCAAAAGTGGGATCAAAACCTTACACAAATCTTAAAAGAGGGAAAACCTGCCAATATGCAAAACAATCCTAAAAAAGACATCAATGTCACTGTTCCAAGCGAGTGAGCTCACATTTCTTGTCAGTGATGTGATACGTCTCATGCACAACTGGAACGCAATATTCAGTTACCATTACACACACTGTATCATTTCAAATCCCTACTGTGGTGGGCTAACCCCAGCCAGCAGCTATGCCCCCACCCAGTCACTCACTCACTATTCCCCAGAAGGAAGAGGGAGGGAATTGCAAGGGCAGCAGTGAAAGAAACCCATCGATCAAGATACAGTTTAATAAGTGAAATAATAATAATGTTCTCCCTCTTTCTCCCACCTTTTTTTAAAAAACAAACAAAACAAAACAAACAAACAAACAAACAAAAAAAAAACAATGTAAAGGCAACCACTCACCCTCTCCCACCAGCAACCTGAAGCCTAGCCAGCCTCTGAGCAACAGATACCTTGGAAAAATTGCCCCTGCTTCCTCCTCCTCTGGCAAGTTTTATGCTGAGCATATTCTATGCAGCACAGCATATCTCCTTGGTGAATCTGGGTTAGGGCTGTGTCCCCTCCCAAATTCTTGCCCACTTGGTGGGGAGGGGGCAGGGTGGAGGGTAAAGTGAGAAACAGAGATGGCCTTGATGCCGCTCAAGTACTACTCAGCAATAGCTAAAAACACTCATGTACTATCAGCACTGTTCTGGTCACAAATCTAAACCACAGCACCATGAAGGATGCTATGAAGAAAATTAACCTGAATCTATTCTCAGCGTACCTAGCTCAGGAATTACTGCTACAAGCAGTCTTTAATACAGTATCAGGACGCTGCAAAGCAGATGAGATAATACAGTTTTGTTCCAACACCTTTGGAATCGTTTTTCCCTTTCTTTTTTTCACTGATAAACATTTAAAGATCACGATGGTTATTATCATGTAATGACCACATAAAAAAAAAAGTGGAAAAGGAAAAAATAAGCTTATCTTTTTAAAAGCAGACTTGCAAAAAAGGAATCCCATGTCCTGTACAGTAATTCCTCTGCCATCAGTTGAAGCTGCCAAATCTTGCATGAGGAAGTGATATTGTTAAAATGCATGACAACACCCTCAAGCAACTTCCAGTCAAATGAGATAAAAGCGATAATATTTTGTAAAGGAAGGACTAGCTAAATCCTTGCACTGAGACCAATATCTACATCTTATCAGGATTTGGATGACAATACACTATCCAAATCCTTGCACAGGAACATCCGTTAGCTTTAGTGTGGTGCTTCAAGTTACATTTCACTATAGCTTTTTGAATTAATTGTCCATCAAAACATCAGTCATCCAGGAAGAGTACTTCATTTCTACATTTAAAAAGACGAAACTAACAAACTGCCTCTTGACAAAATCTATTGTATAAATAACTATTTTCAGCTCTGCTGTTTTCTTTTGCATTTCACTTCCTTTCTACTTCTCTTGCCCTTCATCTGCTTTTCTGATGCTTTATTTTTAGTCTAGTTTCTGAACTTCTTGTTGTACAAGAAAATACAACCACATTTTCAGTAATTAAACATGCAGTAACCATATTTCAAAGTTTCATTGTGGCCAAAGCTAGCTCTCATTTATTCTGACCCTTATATATTGGCCAGTCCAGATTGTTACCTCTAATATTCCTTACTCAGACAACCTCTTATCTTGTATTTCTAACGCTATCGCTCTGCCTCCAACATCTGAATTGCTTCAGCCTCTCTTCTGAAGTTTGTTGTATGTTATTTGAGACCAAAGGCAGAAACACTCCTGCAAGACCTTGCAAAGCACATAAATGAGACTGCAGCTGGCCTTGAGTGCCATCCCCTGCAAAGCACAGAACCCAAAGCATCAACTACCTCCTTGTTTGATCTGATGCATTACTCCCTTTCCCTTTTCACAACGTGAATGTGGTCCCTTCTCAAAATTAAGTAAAAAATAATACACCTACATAATAGGACTGGTCATGCAAGTTCTTCATCCTTCACATGACAGTTACACAAAAGCTGTCACGACAGTAAGAATCCTAGGTTTACTTCCATAACTGTTTCAGCGTATACAGCTGTTTATTAAGAAATTTGCTAATGCTACAAAGCTGTGTATGAGATAAGGCTCAATAGTACCTTTATCAGTAAAAGACCTCAAAGACAGTAACTTCCTCATTGAACACCAGGAAATATGGCAAAGTAGCAAGTAAAGCCCAACAAAAAGTCTTGATATTCTGTGTGGTTAGGAGCTGTGATGTGTTACTAAGAGCATGCTAACAAGAAAATGCACAGTCACACTTGGGTCCAGTAAGACTCACTCACTGTGCAACTGTGCACTGCTGCTAACCGTGCCTCAGCCATGTACAGAATTAGCACTCCCTTCACGGAGATACAAGGAAGACTTAAGCATTTTCAAAATGCCCTTAAACTTTCCAGCATAAACCACTGCATATTACTTAAGTACTAACCTGTGAATGAAAATGATATTGTTGCAAAATGGCATTTTAGGATAATTCACATATCATTTTGCATATCTGTAATCTTAAAGCAAGTCTTCCTTTCCAAAATGTGTGCATGTGTCACTCTCACTTCCTTGCTAGATGATGTGCAGTCTCAATGAATACACCCACTCTCCCAATCACAGCAAAAAATCCACAAGTGAAGACATTTCCTCCATTGTCTGGCAGCAGAGTTCATAAAGCACAAACTGTAAACAGCTGCCTATCAGCTTCTATCAGCAATAGTATCAAAAACAGATGGCAAAGGTCAAGTCAAAGTTTATTGACAGTGATGAACTTTGACAGCCTCTATTAAATTACTTCTTCCTTTAAGGTGTATGTGATCAAAGCAGCAGAGAGATTTTCACTCAGTCACATAACAAGCTATTTGTTGAGATTGAAACATCTGGTCAATATCTCCTAACACTGCAATTTCATGCACAGTTAGCAACAGGGTACATTTCTTCTCTTCTTCTTCCAGGGTCCAGAAGGGTGGCACATATGGCTGATCATTTCATTCAGAAAGGTTACAATTCCAGGCATTACGTACAATTGTCTCTATGCTTTATAGTATTTTAAGTCTACCCACCATCGTTTTCCATCATCACTGCTGTCTGCTCTGCTCTTCTACTATAAAAGCCCACAAATATGACAGAGCACTTAAAGCTTAACAGCTTTTGACTACTGAAGTTAGAAAGCAGTTAAGGCAAGTGAGTTTTTAAAGTAGCAGGTCTTCATCTATCTGTTGTCAAGAATTCTCAATACATTAAACTATTTACCAAAGGGCTTGTAACACATTGTAATTTTTTTCATCACAGCAAGCCCTTCATTTAAAGGCTTTCCTGAGCAATTAGAGATCACCCTTGTTACCAATTTATAACTTACTACACATTTTACAAACATAACTTGTATTTTATTTCAAGTTAATGTGTGACAATTATAAAAACTTGATTAATTATAATCACATTTCTCAACCAGAAACAGCAAAAAAAGACAAAATGTTATCTATCCCAAATGCTGAAAACACTTCCTTATAAAATTATGCATTTATGTTGCCACAGCAACAAGTAGTGGGTAGTGTGAAATGTATTTCCACCTTCCATTTCTGAATCCCAATCTTTGTGGGTCAAAAGAGATGGGAAAGGCCAGTTGCAAATGTGCCTATAAAAACTATATGTCATTTACTATTAAATAACTTGCATTTTTTTTATTCAGTTAATAGTTAATTTCTGTATCTCATTCCTACACTGTCTGATTCAAATAGTATCTGAACCTTGCAAGTTTACGCAGACATTCAAACTCCTCAGTACAATGATGCATCATGCCCAGATGCTGCACCAAACGCATAACAGAGGGGTGGGCAGGGAAGAGAGAAAGTGGATCAATGCCCTGCAAAAAATCTGCAAAACACTTGAAGAGACATTCCTGAGATGTCACTGAAGAAGTCTATTTTTTTCTGAAAAAAAAAAAAAAAAAAAAAAAAAAGAACAACAACAAAAAAACAACAATTGGCAATATGACATCTATGGCAATGCTTCAGCAGTGCCTCACTGTTTTGAAGAAATTGTATGTGTAACTTTGTGTGTAACTTTTTTTTTTTTTTTTTAAACAGGATTATCCAGTAGAAACTGTTGTTTCATATAATTGGCAGATATAGCTCACAGGTAACAGGAGCTTGTTTACAGATTTTAAGTGAGAGCCTAAATAAGAGCCTGTCACAGTATGCCACAAAAGCAGACAATCAAGTCAGGAAGACAACTAATTAGTTGCCACTTAGTGCCAACAGCACTAGTGTACAAATTAACATGTTAGCCAAAATCTGTTTCTTGATAGGAGTGTAAAAGAAGAAGTGTTCCAGGAGCACCAAATAAGTTCTAGAGTGATGTGGTAAGCAAAGTAAATGAGTGAACTTGTAAGGAAATGGGAAAAACAAACAAACAAACAAAAAAAAAACAACCAACAAGAACCACACCACCCAAAAAAAACAAAAACAAACCCACAACCAACCAACCAAAGAAAAAAAAAAACAAAACAGCTCCAAAAAACACAAAATACCCAATCAGAGGGTGCAAAACTTTGTTGCACATGTACAGGAAGGCTTATAGTATCATGGTGGAGCATTCCACCCAAAGTGATAGAAAGTTTATTTCTTCCAGAGTTAAGAAGTTTCTCCAGAAGAAATCACAAATTAAAAATAAAGTACAACAAAAAATCTGCTACTTCTCCTATGGCTTCAAGGCTTACTCTCACTAGACTGGGATCCTTCTGAATAACAAAGGCAAAACTTCAGAAAGGTTATATTTGGCTTTGAGTCTAACCATCAGGAATTAACATTTCAGGATTGGCTTCTCCTAGCTGTTATCCCAAATACTCCATCCCCAGTTCCACATGGAAGTGCAGAAAGTTGACAATTTGGAACCTTCAAAGACTGCCTGGTACACAGACAGAGTTGAAGGTTCAAGACAATCTGGATCCACAGAGCACATGTGGACAATGGTTTCAATTACAAGTCATGCATGCTCTTAGAACATGCACGAGAAGTATATACCATAGCACTCCCAATACAAAGCAGTCACGTTCTCAAAAATAAATGCATTTTTATGCTACTGTAACAAATCCATTATTTTAATTGCTATCCATCCAAACGTTAGTGCCTTTACACGGTTCAAAAACAGTTACCTTCAGATAAAGCATATAATTTCACATTTCTAAATTACCTTTCAGGTCCTTATTCCAGTACCAACTAGATACAAAAGCAACACAGACCATTCGGTGCACGAGAAGTGCATTCAGTGCATTTCCTATCGTTTCATGCTGGCTGACACTAAGAAGCCTGGACAAGCGGCCATCCCATGCAACGCTCTGCTCGGGTAGCTCATCTGCCGCAGTGGTTCAGCAGGCCCTGTGTGTGTACCATCACATCCCTCTGCTTGCCTGCCAGAGGCCTGATGGATTCAGAGCGCCCTTGATTCCCCACGCCAACACCAGCACCAGCCCCTACGCCCTGCAAACACGGGAGGGAGGTCAGAGGCCGCCTCTGCAGGAGTTCCAGGGAGGCAGTTTTGAGGCCCACCTCAGAGAACTTCGAGTTACCGCCTATGGGATAGCTGGCACGCTGCTCCTCCACTGCAGTCAACATTATCCATTTACATAAATAAATGGCTTTTATTCCATTCACCAATAACTGAAGGGTGACAATATTATTTTTCCTATATCCCATGCATGTAAACACTGCTTTATATTCAGCCCACTTCACAACAATCTTACTTTTCCCCTTGCCAGATTCACCCACACCTTTAGATTTGCTGTGGTTGGTGGCATGAAGAATATCTTTGACAGGCTTCTGTTTGTCATCAGCTGTAAATATATTCTATTCTGATTCCCAAGATAGCAAGCAAAACAGCAAAACATAATTCTTCATTAACACTGTTGATTATTTTTTGAGCTAATATACTCCTTCCTTCATGGTAACGTCTATACCTGCAAGAAATTTTAACCAAACAATTCATTATTTTTAAACAAAACGGACAACAGAAATGACATATAATTATATGCAGCTGAAAGCAGTAATTGGCAGTACCTGAATTTTTTGGCACATAGCTCAAACTCTGTACTAAGTTCAAATAATTTTCACAGAACAGATAATTTAGTCACCAACTGATGTATACCCATGAAAAAGGACTGCAAATTGCTCATTTTTTTTCTTCCTTAATTCAGTCACAACTAAAAGCTTTGACACCTACCATGAGCAGCTCGGCCTTAACACTAACTCCTAGACCTCATCTGGCTTGAGTGGAAGGCAAGGGAGATTTTACATTTACTGGAATGTTAGTTTTGATTCACAGAGAGTTAGTCTTCTACTGTTGGTTTCACAAACTGCAAGACCAAATTTGTTGAACCTTACCTTTTTCACAACAGAAATATTTCTTTAAAACTCTCAAATCAAAATTAACAGAAAGAAATCAATACACGAAACACAAAAGATGATGTTTTGTTGATAACTGTACAATCCTGATCCAGTTAATATTCTTTGAAAGTTTATTTAAAAACAGTCAATGCGAGTTGTATTTTGAAGTTAAAGATCTCCTTTTCCAGTTTCCTCTGAGACACAGGAAAGCCCAACAGAACTGATTGTGATCTCAATTAATCCAATTTTGTGTTGATGTAAATTTATTCACTTCAATGGAGTTTTGCATGATTTATGCAGATGCAAATGAGATCGAATCCAAGCCTATTTTGACCCTGTATATATTATCTTTTCATTTGGCAGAGTAATTTATTTTTAATTTTACCTAAAGGAATATCTGCAAGTATGTGTGTATAGCTTCATTATTTCAATGTTTAAAAATGAACAAACAAACAAAAACCCACAACCTCCTATTATCATCTATAGTGCAAGTATTCAGTGCCTACCTTCCTAAAGTATAATAGTTAAGATATGCCAAGGTATGACATAAGATATGTCAAAGATTGGTGCCCAGTACAAAACACTCTTAAGAAAGTACCTCTTGAGTGTAAAGTAAAATAAGGAAACAAGGTCTCATCTGCACTGAAGTTCGCGTAACACTAAAATGCCAAATCTTGAAAAGCCAATAATTTATGAAGGGAAATATGGAGTATTGTCTCCTTTTTTTCCTGTGAAGAATAAACTGTAAATAAAATTCCTCTAATGAAAACAAACCATGTTTATATATAGATAAATAATAAGTAAAAATTCATTTTCAAAATATGATTTCATTATAGCCACGAGCCCCAAATACTCAGGCAATGGGAACAGAGCTCCCTAAGTGTCTCTCTCATGCATTCAAGATTTGCCAAAGACCAAATAAACCACCTGCCAAATCACTCACCTATCATAAACCACAAGTGACCCTTACAGAATCCTAATTCAGCAACATGTATTTCCAATTGTTTCTGATCATATGATCAGCAAGAAGTCTTTTAAATACAGACAAAAAGATCACTGAAAATATGCTCATCTTCTGTGCTCCCAGTTCACAAATTTACGATTTTCTCATCTATTTTTTTCTGTATTTTGGGATGTCATTATTAACGAAGATTGCACTGCAAGCATGAAATACCAATTCACAATTTAGTTTTGAAAGGCAAGAAGTGGAATAGTTACCACTGAAAAGGAGACAAAAGAGTCAGTGAAGTATCCAGAAGGAACTGCTATTCAAAAGACACTCTAGGACCTTTATGTTACTACTAGCATCATAGCTAATAACTGTTCAGAAAAGAAACTAAATGATCATCCCCTGTAGCCAAAATTTGGTGTAAATGTGTGTGTCATAGAGGACACCCAATGCATCTCACTAAAATTCACCCAAATTCAGTGAATGCACTGCGAATACAGAAACTTTATTAGTCATTATAAAATCTGGCACCCCCCCATCACCATGGACAATTCCAAGCACACAGAATTACCTACTCTTTATAATAAAGCTGTCATAAAGTACCTCCGTCTGAGCATACATCAATCCCTTTACTTTAAGAAATATTTTTGTGTATGCTTTATAGAAGCTAAAGATGTAAAACAGCGTAAGAGCAATGTAATTCAGCACTCACTGCTGTTCTCTGCACAGGGGCACTGACTGCTTTCAGCAGCACTGGGCAAGCCAACAGCCCTGTATCTTGCTTGCACTGGCTGCAGAACATGCTAATTCTGAAGACCCAGTGTATCAGGCAGCTTGTGCTTCATCCGAAACCCTAACTGCATATGTACTAATTAATTTGGGTCTAAAATTATCCTGTTGTTACTTGATCCTTTTGTATCATCTTTCTTCTGTGCAGCACAAACCCCATAATATTAAGAAGTACAAAAGTATAAATGTATTTAACCTAACATCTAAGGACAACTAAAATGAAGTGTTTTCAAACTAAAAATTGAAACGATGAACTCTTGGGATACTTTCCCTCTCAACAAGATAAAAATTGCAACATAATTTTAAGGATTCTTTCTGGAGTTTCTGGATGTTGTCATTATTGCTAGCTGTTCTACTAATGTTAATTACATCATTACATGATTTCCCATGGATAACAACTTGTAATTCCATCTACTTATTCTCTAAAGAGGCAGAAGAACACAGTAGATTAGGAGGCTGTCAAGATGACAAAATGACATCCAAGGCAAATTTGTATTTGTAATACAGCATGCAAGATTTGGAAATGATACTTAAAACAGAAGCAGCAAACTAGCTGCAGGCACTGAATGTATGCTTCAGGCAGTGAGTGTATGAAAAATGCCAAGACATTAGAATATCTGAGGCACCAACAAAAGAAAGATTTTAAACTCCATTAAGAGGAGAATCTGTCAATAAATCAACTGACAAGTAATTACAACTATCAATATTAAAACACTCACCAGTTATAATTGGCGTAACACCACTTCTCTTGATGTAAAAGCTTACAAGTAACTACATAAAAGGTTAACTCATTAATTTGTTCTTAATTTTCCAGAACAAATTCTTAAGTAGTTCAGATTCTTTTAACCTAAAAGCCAATTTTCTGCTCATACTTACATTGGTGGAACCTGACTGATATCAGTTGGATTACACCAATATGGATTAAAAGAGAATTTGGTCCTATTATCTTGATTCTGGTAAGTTGTTAAACATAGGATATGACAAGTCAAGTGTAAGTCTTCAGAATACAAATATATTGTTCCATCAGTGGACTGTGAATATGTTCATTAATAACTGTAAAGCAATATGAAACTGAACAGCCCAGATCAATACTAGACACGATTATAAAATTACTGCCTATGCATTGGATTTTATTGTCTCTCTCTTTTTTTTTTTTTTTTTTTACTCTTAAGAAAATACATTTCTTTTTCATCAGTTTAGGTATAAAAACTACTTGTATAAAACCAAAACAATTTAGTATTAAGAGCAGCAAACTGAAACTAAGGTATTTTGTTCATGTGTTAATGAAAATAATTTCTGCAGATTATTTTAACAGTGCTGAAAGCATTCATCCTTTTCTTAACATGACATAACCTACATACTGGAAAATACTGTAGGGATTTGATATGTTATCCCAAAGTTGGTTTTTTTTTTTGTATGTGTGTGTGTGTGTGTGTTTTCTATAGAAACCAGGTTTTGTTTCTTTTTTAATATTCTTATTGATATAGCAATGTGATTCCTCTTATTTTAAGGCAGACTAATATCGAACTGAGCAAAAGCTACTAAAAGCATCCCATCCCTGGCAGCAGGGGGTGCACCTTTTAGTTAGCCATATTTCTAATTCATATAATCCCATATTCACACTTCATCATACCACAGATCAATGTACAGGTGTTGCACTGTAAATGATCTGTGGAATCATGATAGAAGATGGCCAGGATGGGTTCTCCCTCTCTGGGTTGGCATCTCTCTAGGCAGGAGGTATAAATTGTGTATTGCCATTTCAGCACATTATCTGACTAGGCGTTAGTTATCATTGCCATTGCTTTTTTTTTTTTTTTTGTAATTTTATTTACCCTGTCGTCATTTAAATTTATTATTTTTTTCCAGAAAACAAACTGACCTGTCACATAAAGATCTCCAAATTTCTGTGAATCTGAAATCTGTTATGTGCTAGGTTTTACACTAGAATTTCAGAGGAGCAAACCCCCAGTCATTGGTTTCTCAGAGGACCTGAAAAGCATTGACCGACTTTATGTTTAGCCTCACAAGACTAGTATTTCTACTGATGAAATGCAACTGGGTAATGACTCTTTACTTTCAGACCTCTCTGGTTTTCTCATGGAAGATTTCCTCTACTTTTGCAATACAGATTCCACATAGAATGCAAGCATTTTCTTTCCTCATTTTATTTCTATGGGCCACTTCTAAGTCCATGACTACTTTTATATCTCTTTAACACTGACAGACAAACACAAGCCAAATACTAAGCAATAGCCTCCTTCAAAGGGTAGGTTAGAAAATGAACCTGAATTAGATTATTTCAAGTCTACCTCTTCAGTAGGTGCTCCTATACCTCCACCAAGCTCAAAAAGAAAGATACCAAGGAAACTAGTAAACCTTTGTGAACAGATTAGTGTCATGCTTGGCGTGATTAAATGCAGATTTATCAAATCCTCAGTTCACCCCTACAAAGGGGAAAATTAATTGCTCACTGTGAGGATTCCTTCTATATTTGGCAATACTAGAAGCTCTCCCTTCAGCAGCAGTGATTTTGCTAAGTTGTATCTACAGCAGAGCTCCAGCACCAGCATACTTTGAAGGGCTCTTTGTATGCAAGCCAAAAAACGCTTTATTTTCAAAACTGGATTTGTTAAAATCTTAGTCTAAGCCAGTATCATTTTGGAAAGTTTATTGTAACAAATGTAGGAAAACGATGTTATTACAGTCATTCCTGCAATTAAATAAGATTTGTAGTTTAATTGTTTCTTAACAAAAAAGTCCCCAATTTTTCCTCCACTAAAAGCCAAAAGTAGCATACCTTAGTCAGGGAAGCATATTTAATTTCCTTGCTAATGCATTATAGATTTTAACAATTGCAATTGCTCAAGTCTCAACAAAAGATAGCAGTGTTAAAAAAAAAAAAAAAAAAAAAAAAGGAGAGAGGTAAAAACACAAGAAAACAGATACCTTTTTAAAAAAAAACAACCACCCTACAGTTTTGAAGGCTGCACATACAGAAGATACCAAGGTAGGAAGCCACAAAACTCCTTTGAACCCTAACCTTACCAGAAATCTCACACAGCCGACTCCAGGTGTTACAAAATTAAACTAAAAACAAAAACAAACAAAAAAGAATCCTACAACACTTTAATACAGAAGTCTAAGCCTACTCCTCAAATACTTTAGGCTCCCTTAAAAGAAAAACCAAAACCCTCTTGAATTGTTATTAGACTGTCAGCCTGTACCACTGCCAGTTTGTTCATACAAGGTTAGGATCAGCAGATTGCATTCCTGTATATAGAGAAGGAACAAAAAAAGAGAAGAGAAAATTCAGAGTACTCTGCAGCACAGCAATGATTTCTGGTAAGTGACAGTGTGCAATGATGAATTGCACTTAGAGAGTATTAATGACTTTAATCAAGTATGTAGAAATCAGTAGATCTATGGAATTCACAGTTAAACTCTACATATCTACTGTTAACAGAAAAACCTGGTGTTTTGGTAAGATATAAACTACTTTAAAATACAGAAGCAATTATAACTATACTACGCACAACTGAGCATTATGAAGTTATTTGATTTTTTTATTTCACCACTTAAACAGCTTAAGTACATCTCAAGATCTACCTTCTTTATTGTAATAAGCAGCTATTGAATCACAAACATTACAGCAGTAGAGTCCTATTTGCTCACTTAGAAGCATATCAGCAGTGGAAGATGTTCACTTAGCTTATTTCCCCAGTATTTTTTTTTCTTTTGGTTTGGGAGGGTAGATCACCCAAAAAAATCCTATAGAAAAATTCCGAAAGCTACTTAGAAAATAATGACAAATTGTTATCCCTTGAACAACTTATTACTCCAAGACAAGGTCTCCTTGAACTGATTGTACCAAGAAGAAAACCAAGCTATTTGGTTTTATTTTTAAATCATAAATTTGACACTGAATTTGTCTTGGCTAATACAGTAAGTTTATCTCTAAATTATCCCTTTTTTTTTTTTTTTTTGATTGCTGGCTTTTTTTGAATTTATTATTTATTCATCTAGAATATTGGGCAAAATTAAATTTATAGAGAAGTGTGAAAAACTGTGAATTGAATGATTATTTTTTTAAATTCTCACAATAAATTAAACCTATTATATTCCTAAATACTTCATAAATGCTGTGATACCTATGTTCAATTTTACAGCTACAATCTGTATAATCTAAACCCAAGTTATTTTTAAAACACTGAATAGAAGACTGAATTCTTTCAGCTACAAAAGAAAAGTTTCTTTGAAAGACTGCCAAAAATACGTTTATAGCTGATATGTAGCTGACACATTAACCTGCTAAATGTTTGTGGAAGTACTAATGACTAAGCAAGGGATATCAAAGATTGTGAATAAAAGAACAAACAGCTGCCAGTACTTGGCATTCCATTCTGCTATCATAGCTAATATGATTGGCAAAGGAAGTTACACCTACTTTATAATAATAATACTACATTTGGCAAAGACATCTAGATGGAAGTATTCCAGCACTGAATTTTCTAAAAGGTGTTCTATGATTCATTAGAAAGATCAAAATAAAATATACTATAACTGCAATACTGCAGAGAATTATAACAATAATGTGAACCAATCCAGGTCTGCAGTTGGCCATGATACATAATCTGTAATATTTTTACTTTGATATACTTTTTATCGCCATTGGGAGTGATGCAGTTGAAAGCACTCTTGAAAAAATTAACATCCAATTGACTTGGGTGTGAACATCTGACTGATTGCATTGTTTTGTGAATACTACAGTAAGATAATAATCCGATTTTAAATAAAACATTCTACATTAGGAAACAATTAATAATTACAGTTGACAATATACTGAAAAGGCAAGGAAATTAACATTTTAGAAAATACCCTGAAAAAAAGACCCTAAGTTACAAAGACCAATAAAACTTGAAGTTTCTAGCTTACTTTCATTGTTGGTCCTAGCAATCCTTCTACTGTATTCTGTGTAAAATTGAACTAACTTTATAAGATGAACAATATTTACATCTTTTTTTTTTTTTTTAAGCCAGTATGATAATCTTTGTTTGTATCTTTAACATTTAACAGATTCCATGTACAGATTTTAAACTATTACAGTAATTATTTTAAAACATTGGTTTCAGAATATATAATTTAACCAAAGAGATTAATTTAGTCCAATATAACTGCTTTAAGAGACTAGGATAATATAAATATATGATACAAATAAAAACTTCCAAACAGTATTTATTGTATTCAGTTAAGAATGTTAAATAAGACTTTATTTTCCACTAATAAACACATATACTTTATATATATCTATTTAAAAAAAAAAAAAAAAACTCATAATTAATATACTGTCAGAAAGTTCACAGAACACCCATTCCTAAAATCTTTCTTTGTGGAAGATACAATGCAAATGAGCATTCAGAGATACTGTCTGCAGTGTTTTTGTCTAATTTACAGTACAAAAAGCAGCACAAAATCGTAAATAGTGAAGTAAACGAATAAACAAACTAAAATTCCCAGCGCAAGACATAGTTCGTTTCATGTACTTCATTCTCAATACCTTCCTGTGAGGAAGAAAGAGGCCAGGGATCCACTATCCACTAAAGCACTATCATCCCAGTGTGCTTAATTAGCTCTTGATTGGGACCAGGCAGGAGAGTAATCATGAGCTACGTATATTTATTCTACTTAAGTGTTTATACCACGCTTGTTTACTAAGGTACAAATTGACAAAACAGTATTTGTATTCAAAGACAAGTCACCAAAGGAAACAGGAGGCAGCCTTGCTCCTTGTCAGGCACACCTCAGGAAATGAGTAGATCCCCCTTCTCACTTGGAAAAATGGCCAGGCTGCCTCTTGGAGAAGCAAGAAGCATAGTGAGTTTACAGCAGAGAATGAAATTTGGCATCTCTGGAAGGCTTTGGAGGGTACACTAGCTTTAATGATCACTCATCTTTATGGAAGAAGTTAGCTAAGGGACGGTGACCAGAGAGTCCTGATGTGCAGAGCTCTGTGATGCAGAGCGAGAAGTTAGCAGCTCCCCATCACTCATCCTACCTTACTCTGACCTCAGCTGCATGCTCCCACATGCCCATCTCTTGCCAGCTCCAACAGCACAGCATTTCAACTATTGTGGGTACAATGGCACGCAATTTCAGAGGTTGCCTTATAATCAGCTTTCTAAAATAAAAGCCACTTTCACCTGCTCTGCCAGGCTTCTTGACTACCATCCCGAACCCTGAAAAGTCAGAAGATTTCCTGAGAACATTTCTTTTACTTTTGGATTTTTCTTAAAATTTGTCGTAGGCAAATGAGTAAAGACTTTACACCACACAACTAACTTTTTATCTTCATGCTAAGCTATCACTTTGAAGTGTTTGCTTCTAAAACAGATAAATACCAAGAAGAATAAAAAATATGTTCCAGATTCAAAGCTCAAAATAGCAGAATTCTATTAGGGGAAACAATCGCTCTCTCATTTAATACAAACTACTACGAATTTACATAATGAAGAATTAAGGACCTGGCAAATATTCACAAAGAAGCAAACACAGCTATTGAAAACATGATAAAGTTCCTCAAGTACCATTTCTTATAGAAAGTGTCTGCTTCAAAGAGGTAGGAGTTTTGCACACAAGTATTAATTGCCATCTACAAAAATGATAGGATACAATGGATTAAGTACTGAAACACCATATACTGCAAACATGGAGAGCAAGAAACCATTCTTTCACTTAAAAACAATGAAAACATGACAAAGATAACTGAAGATGTGCAACACAACCTTAACATCATGCAAGATTACAGGTGCTGTTCTTGAAAAGTTGTATTAAACATATGGAAGTAAAAGTAAAGTGGGGAAAAATGCTACCCAAATTTCCTAAGGGGAGATTATGCCAGGCAAACCTGACATTTTTCTTGAAAACTTAATAATTTGGACTTGAACGATTTTATTTAATACTTTAGAGGGAACTATTAATGAAGCTGCAGAAATGGAAATGGGTAGTATGAGAATCCCAGGAAAGTAGTAGGCAGTGGTGCCTAGCAAGGGGTTATGCTGACAGAGGGAACATCAGCCTTCGAGCAAGTTAATGCTGGAGCTCCTCCAGAATCAGCCCTGGGACAAATTTACCGAAACTCTAAAGATAAACACCTTAGAACAGGGCTATTGAGATCTGCTTACAAGGGAGCTCAATAAAAAGGAAAAGCAGAAAACCTTAAAGAGGAACTGAATGACTTTGAGAACTACTCAACTGTGAAAATAGAAATGGTATGAAATGCCTTAGCTTCAAGTACAAGGTCACATATTCAAAGCCCGATAAATGTAGGTGAACATTAAGTCCACTGTAAAAATCCTTTATATGACTACAACTAGAATACCTTTTGCAGTCTGGTCACCTGTCCACAGAACAGACAAAAATTGATCTGAACAGTAAGGTTATGAGAACGAGGAGAGTATTTTATAAAGGGATCCTAAAATAGTTCAGCTTTGTCTGGAATAATAAAACAAAGGCTGAGAAAGATTGTACACTACAGACTATACCTGAATATGTGCACAATCAAACATTACTGCAGTCTCCACAGATGCATTACAACCTCTCAGCAGCCCCTACTAGAGAGAGAATCCTGTCCCGCCTATATTAAATGAAGTCTCACCTTCAGGCAATTAAGAGTTTCCATTTAAATAGCATGCCAAGTTCTATTTCTTTAAGTGAAATTAACCAGAAAGTTTTGACTAATTAATATTTCCAAAACAAAATGCAACTGTTCACAGTCTGTCTCATACAACATCTCCAATGTTTAGAGAATGAGACAATCTCACGCTGACTATTTACAAAGCCCCTGGAGGCCAAAGGACTTGCAAGTTCTGTGAGTATGGCCACTGGAGTACCTTAGCCATTAACTTTTTTTTTTTCTTTTTTTTTAACCTTAGAAAAGGTATTAACTTATTTAACTAACTTTTTTAGAAAAAGTTGAAGTGTTTATGATGTCTATTGAGCTGAAATGAAAACAATATCCAGGACTACCACAAAACCCACAGCCAAACACACACGAACAAAAACAAAAGAGCAAAAAGCAAAAAAAAATTCTATTAGGATTTTCTAAATGTTTGCATGTCTTCTGGACTTCTGCAATTAAATATAAGACCCTGAAACAATAAAAGATTATACTTCAAATCTAAACCCCCAAATGTTGAAACATTCAGAGCAAGCTAAGTCTACCCCTCCTGCTTCACCTCTGATTCTTGAAATCACTGCATGGAAGAGGTCTAGCTTCTGTTTTACTCATTTTACCCCAAATCAACTTCAGTGCCCTACTAACCATAGCATTTCACATAACTTCTGAGCAACTGATTTCAAGCAATAGTACATGTGGCAAAACAAAAATTCAATACTTCATAAAAACTGAAAACTACATCAAGATGAGGATGGATATATATATATACTTTAAAGTTCTAGCAGATTATCACGTTATCAATCAAGTGTATAACTGATCAAGACTGTATAAAATTTACTGCATGGAATAGTTACTGCTAGTCATTATAAAACATGTTTAATGTACAAGAAAACAAATATCAATGAACAGCAGTTTAGAACTGTTTTCTACTGAGATGCATTCAAAGACAGAGTTACTGTCTTCTCCTTTGGTAGTCGATTTCCTCTCTTGTGTATTGTGTGGACACGTCATGTTTACAAAATTGCACCATTATTTTGAAATGGCAGGATGTACTTACACCTCACTTAAGTGTTTCATTTTTGTTTGCATTCAACATATGCTATTTGCTGGCTTACAGAAGTTACCCTACTTTGGGCAGTGTAAGTAGACCAGGAAAAAATAAATATTCATGAAGGCAATACAACATTAAGAATTAAAACTTCATTACTTCATTACAGTGCCCTCCCAGCAAGCATTTACTATCTCCTGAAATTACAAAATTAAAACAAGATACACCTCCTCAATCCTCATAACCCATACAGATTCACTTTTATCTGATCCTTAATATACAAGTAACTAATTAATTTCAGAAATGCCTGCCATAGTATGTCCATGCCTATGGCACCTGAATTTTAAACTTTGATAAAGCACTTCTAAATAATGCTGAAGGACCTCCCATAATGTAATGTTTCAAAGAAGAATAAATGGATATTCTCATTACAGATGAGGCGTTAATTATTCTTGCTAAATCCACACAGTACTTTCACCAAATAGATAACTTTCTGCATGAAAATATGTCAAAAAAGCCAACATATAATAGATACAAGACAAAATCCATTGCAAAACAGGAAAAAGAAAAACAGAAGACCTTGGGAAAAAAGAGCTATATTTAACTGCTAAGAAGCCATAGGACAGCTATATTTCACTTGAACTGATAACACCAGAAACATCTTTTTTTTTTTTTTTTTGATAACTAACATTTAGAAAATACCTTTTTGTGTGTTTAGCCATCTTTCATCTCTGTAATAATTCCTTCTAGCCACGTTTTCAATTCTTAAAAGAAAGAAGCAACATAAGAATGTATTTTTTTTTTCCATTAGAAATGGTTTCTCTCAGTAATTCTTCACTGTAAATCAAGACTCATCACATTTTTCAAGTCTGCATATCTGAATCACTGAAGTCAGGTATTAAATATACCATCTTTCACATTCAGTCAGCCCTACTAGACAACTCCAACTTCTATTGAAATTGATGTAGGACAACATGCTGAATGTCTACTGTGAAGGCAAGGTGCTCAGTGCTCTGAGTATTTCTGTGGAAACATCTAAACAGAAGAGAACATTAAATTTTTCACAAACAGCTCATTCTCATGCCTGGTATAACCAATACTCTTCTCCAACACAGCCAAGGCTACATCAATCTCCTAATTGCCAGCAGGGCATATGATTTAAAGAACTGGGTTCATGGGGTTTGATTCTCACTTAAATATGTTCTGGTTCTTCAAGCTTTGCTGTTGAAGAGCAGGTCACTTCAAGCAGAACCCAGAATGAGCAGAATACGAGGGAGGGGTCTCTCTCCCACAGCCTGGGGGGTGCCAGCCACAAGGCTGCCTAGCTACCCAGTGTGCAGAAAAAACTATCAGAGTGAATCTTCAGGCCTTTACTTTCAAACAGCTTAAGGAGAATTTAGAAAACATATCCAGCATGACAAGTTCTGCAGTATGCAACCCAACCTTACTCCTGTAAATTAGAGCGATCATTCTGCCACTTGGTAAGAAGGACATTACATCTCCAAAATATATGGGGAATATTTTTTGTAAAAATTTAAAAACAACAACAAAAACATAAAAAATCTGCCAAATTAATCTTGCTACAATGCAGCATAAACTCCTTTTTACTTAGGCAAAGAACTGAGATTAGTGAGACAAATAAAACTGTGTTTTAAAGTTTTATTTTTTAATAACATCAGCTAACTACAAACAGAGATAATACTGGAAAAACTATGTCTTCTTTAGGAATCTTTGTAGTTAGTTCCTGTTCTGAGAAACACATAGTGATAAAACCATAACATCTCTTTGAATGGCCCTGTGGGCCCACAACTTTTCACACCTTAAAATTCAGTGCCAAGTTTACAGAGACCTATGATCCTTGGCTCACTTCAGTTCCTTCTCCACTGCAAGTAGATGAATAAGCTCCTTCTTACCATCCATTCTCTGCAGCTCTAATATTAAAACCAGAAGTACTTAAAAACAAAATGAAGACATTAAATCTAATGCTCTCAATCACTTTGATGTGTAATACACCTCCTGGAAGGCAGAAATTAAGACAGTTTCCCTGTATGCAGAAACTGGTATACCTTTTCTTTTTTTTTAAACTTGGACTTGAAAAACATTTTTGAAAAACTGAACAAATAAGATCTACTCTGACCTGAATGCAATACTCTCAAATAGTATGTAATTTTACTGCTTTTGAAAATGTTAGTTAAGAAACAAAATTGATAAAAAAATAAGTAAAAAACTGCATGCCTATGTCACTTTTTTTCCACTGAATTACCAATAACACACACACAGAGAAAAATTGGTGTTGAAAAATTACTGCTTGCTAAAATGGATTTAGTGCAAACCAGAATGCATAGTATAAAAGAAAATTGATCACTACTTACAGAGTGCTATAAATGAACACAGTGCTTTACAGATAAACATTAACAGGGCTCCTTCCCCTTAAGAGCGTATAATTGAACTCAAATGGGATACTCTGAATGACAATTAAGGTTTGTGAAAATGAGCAGAGGCATTGTTATTGCAAAGATGAATACAGAAAGAAACAACAGAGACTTGCGTACTCCCTGTTTGATTTCCTGCAAAAGCTGTAATTCACATACTGCTATTGTTCTGATGGCTGTATAGATTTGTTCAAAGGAACGATTACATACCTGTAATTTAAAAGGTGGCAATTGACTATTAGAGCTATCAGATTTGATATTCCTTTTATTAATACAGAACACTTAGAGAAAAGATAAGAATTCTATAATTGATGTGGTTCGCTGCTTAGAGTATGAAATTATTTTTCATCTCAGGACAAATGAACATAGTTACAGCGTGCATTTTGTTCAGCTTCTGGTTGTGGTAGAACAGACTGAAAGCCATTCAACGTAGCCAAGGAGATCAATACAGATAATGACAAATGACCACCAACTGTGTAGAGTACAACACAAATGTTTCTCTTCTGATTTTTTTATATTGCAATCGGAAATAAATGACATGAAGTGGGAAACGGAAAAAGTCTTTGTCAAAAGACAAATTTAGTATGGTTCTCTCAGGGAACCATTCTGAGACGGTTCATACAGTAATTCACAGAATAAGAGCTATACAGGAAAGTTTAAAGGTAACACATAATAAGGCAGCTAGTGATATTCTGTCACTGGCAGCATTATAAAATTAACAAAACCAAGAGCCAGGCGAGTGAGGTACTCTAAAAAGAAAAGCTAGGAATATTTTGATGCAGGTGTTACAGTTGAGGAAAACCACAACAGACAGTCATTAACTTAATGCTATTCACTATTCCAGCATGCACTTGGAATGCACCTGAAGATACAAAATAGAGATTTTCTAATAAATTATGTAAGAGGGGGTAAATTTAGATTTCTTAAGACCAAAGACTTAGATTCTGGACTGGGAATAAAACTTAGAGGAAGTGGTCTGCTTATTAAAATGCATGATCACATCAAAACAAAAGCCCTCATATACTGTGAGATATGAGAGAAAAAACAAAGCATGGGTAAACATAAAGCCATCAAAAATGTAACAAAGTAATCCTAAACAATGAAACATTGAAGTTGTTTGAGAAATATCTGAATAAAAGCTGTGTAAGGAAATTTAGAATTGGTCCCTGCATCTTTATGGACCAGCAGGATGTCTAGTGCCATATTTGGGAAGTACAATTGATGTAATAGTAGTTGATAATAAGCACAGACAGGAAAACCACTCGAAAAAGCAAAGTATTAAAGCTTGCTTAAAAAATTAAGCAAGCAAATGAATATACTACTTTTCTGCTCATCTAATCCATTTAATTTGAAGCTGATATTTAGGTGACTCCAAGGACAAAAGAGACGTAAGAATATTTAAAAAAAAAAAAAAAAATCAGACCATTAACAATTATAATGTATTCTTAACCACATATTATGATGTGCCTAAAATGCTATCCTTTGACACAAGGAGGAAAAAAAAAACTATTTTTGAACGTCCTTTTTTCTTGCCTATGAGATCTAAGAAAAGGTGTCTACCCACACGTAACAATATAGCAGGGTATAAGAACAATCAGACCACCAAAAAGGAAACAGAACACTTGTGTGACCATCCAAAAATCTTCACTACTGTCAGGTACGACAAAGGATACAAAGACTAAGTTGAAAATTACATATACAATTGTATAACTTGTATTTAAGTTAATATAATCCTTATTTTTTACAGAATTTCCTAAGACAAATTGACATTTTCCCCTAATATCCAAAAGAAACTATTGCAAATTTTTCTTTAGTGTGGGCAAAATGAAGCTAAGATTATGCAACTCATGTTTTTACAGTGTGCCTTCATGTTTGTTCTGCTATGGACAGCTCATCTCTTTCTGCAGGAGCCTCTGGTTTTGTAACTAGGATTCAACACCATAAGATGCAAAGTAAAATATTTAGATGGGCAAAATAAAGATGTAAAAGCAGGAACAAATCTGCTTTATTGAAATACGTTACTGTAATTAAGAGTACCAACTTTGCAACAACACAGTACAATTTCTAAGCATCAAATCCTATTGGTGCTATTGCTTTAAGCCATTTCATCTGAAGTAAACCTGGATATAATATAAAATTAGATGAAAAATTGAAGTAGAACACAGTTTTAATAGATTTTTCCAATAACTCATTGCATATAATAGATATTAGACATTATAAGAAGAAATGTTTTGAAGGTCCTGCTTTACAGAGGAAAACATTTTTTTTGGTCTATGATTCCAGACGGTCTAATTTAATTTCATCACAGAATTTCAAATACGATCTGAAATAATTCCTTCAATGTAACTGCAATGTACACTTTCAAAAAAATAAGATTGAAGGAGTTACGAACAATTTCTTGGTTTTATAAAATACAAGGGTAGAATGGTAGAAATTTAACTGTTTGCTGATTAAAATCTAGTTAATACACAATTTTATTTCAGTGCAGAATGCAGTGCTGGTATCTGCAATATTCGTATAGTCTGCTACTGTTTCTTTCTCAAAAGAAAATTTGCAGTGTTTCATTGAGCAAGTTTTCACTGAGTTTTACGCAGAATAATTGAATAGAACAATACTTGTACTAGAAACAATTCACTGAGACAAAGCAATGCATTTAAATTAAGCACAGAGAACAATGTATATATTTAGAGCCACATGCACTGAAAATGTCATTTCCTTACGCTATTTAAAAATGTAATAAAGACAGGCTAAACGTTTCAGCTTCATTCATAGAATCAGTTTTACAAGTTACATAAAGAGAATCTAAATCTCTCTCTTAATTGTAGCAGATGCAAAATTAGTGAAAGCTCATCCTTTGCTTATTACAGGACTGCCCTCATGTTCATAAATACTGGCTTCAAGTGACAGTTATATTATGCAAAAATCTCAGTTGTAAGAATCCTGATAGAAGCCTCACTGTTTTTATTGGGTAATAAAATGCAAGTCACTCTAGTGGAACCTTTAGAGGAAATTTCTTTAATATGTCATTAACACTACCTCATAAACCAAACTGTTGATTTGAAAAGAATATGAGGATAACTCCGTGCATTTCCTGCTGGACAATTTACACCTAAGGCAGAGGAACTAAGGCTGACAGTGATACATGCGTTCATCAATCTTTTTTCTTCTAAGGTATTTCTGAAAGCAATATTTCAAATTCAACTGCAGAATAATAGAAGCAAAAATTATTTTATTATGAAGACTTAAATACAACAATGCTAGAACACACTGATTGTGAACACACAATGGAAGAAGCCCAGTACCAACTCATTATATTACACCGTGAGATTATGCAGCTAGAAATAAGCGCAGTTTAATGAGATTTCAAGACAGTGGAAAAAAGCAGGAATCTGAACAGCTTCCTGCAAAGTTAAGATCAACTTGAAGGTTTCTCCAGTTGTATCACTCCCAGAAGAACTCTCACAAGACTGAGTGGCAGCTGGAGAGCCTTTGTGTGTTCCAGGTAAGCTCCTGGGGCACTGGGGAATGCACAATGCTTTCTGAGATTCAAATATCACTTCTCTCACCAGTAAACATATTTTTTTGTTATTTCCTTACTTACAATTTTTGCTTAAAAAAAAAAAAAAAAAACCTTTTATCCTCATGTTGTCTGATTCCTATCAGTTATAAATTTGGAGCTTCAGATTTAAACCACTTCTAACTTAAGCGCTATGAATACTGAAAATATGTATATAACTTTAATATTAAAAAATACTTTGATGTACGGATGGATATATAATGTGATTTTGCTGCTGCTGCTCCAGTACTAAAACCACTCTATTGGAAGGATTTCTCATGAAATTTAGTTTGATTTCTATAAGTCATGTCACATCTGGCTTCAGTCAGCTTAAAAAAGGAGCATTTCATTGTGCTGGCTTGATTATTCATAGTAATACCATCGAGAGGACTATATATTTTCTACCTCTACAGTGTCTTTCCACCTGAAGCTTGATGTCCAGCTTTGGAAATAAGCTTTTCTGTCAACATACTCTCCAGTACACGTTGTGTCATTATCTTATATATGGTTATAATACATCTGGATTTGAAAAAGCACTTGTTTCTCTCACTGACTACAATTATTTTCCTCCTTTCTCTACTCTTCCACAACGAATTTCTCATGTTATCTTTAAAACTTTTAAGATTAATTTGGAAATTATTTTTCCAAAACATTAAATTGTTTAAATAGAAACAAAGCAACCTCAGTATTTTGCATATAACAATTAAAAAAATATTCAAAAACCAATTTGTAACATTTTTACATATATATATATATATATATATATATATATATATATATATATATATATGTGCACAGACAGATCAATCTCTACAACATCCCATCTCCAGGAAGCCAGAAGCTCCAATTCAATGTTCTTTCAAAGCACTGCCAATACTGCTTGGATGTTTTACTGGATCTGAGAGTCCCCTAAATATATGGAGTTTGATATATTATCTACTATATATATCATCTATTACATGAAGTGAATAATCAAACCAAAATCTGTATTTCTGTTAACATACACTTCGTAGTTTGTACAGTGACTATTTTAGTATATTATGGTATGGCAACCTGGATACCAAAGACTTTTTGCCTTCCTAATAAAAAGTACACTGCGTAGGCATTTATTGCACACTGCTAAACATGCATTAAATCTGTGAGTCTTCTCCCATTTGTCAGTATTCACACTGAGTTTAATATATGGAAAAATATCCTACAGATAATTATGTGATTCCTGAAAATAAACAACAAAAACAAAACAGCATCAAGGTGGTGGAGACTGTTGCATTCCAAATATATCCTTATGTTTTTTTTTGTGGCCTAGATCCTACTATTTTGCCATTCTTGCCAATAATACAGCTGGTTATTACAGTAACTTATAATACTTCTCCATCTTGCAATTAAGAAACTATTAAGTATCAGGACATGTTAATAACTCTCTCTCATTATCACGTTAGAAACCATTATCGTCACCAAACAGTATAATGTAATGTTGGATTAATATGGTGGAAAATTGCTAATCATACAATAACATTTCAATGTTTTTACTACATTAGCAAAACTGATTAAGAATAAAATGCAAATAATAAATAAAAGACAATTTTACAAGCAAGGAGAAAATTACAAGCGAAATGACAGTACTGAGAATGCTGCTGTACTCAATATAAATATCAATTACATTATGCTTCTGGCTAGAATTTAAAATACTTCAGAATTGCTGATACACAGCACTTCTGAAAAATCAGACCTCTTATTCTACATCTTAAATAAAACTAAATATTGTTATGGCCTTTTTCTAATTGCAATGGAATACACAACCAGATGGAAATTGCTTTAAAGGTTGGAAGTGATCTACAATTTTAACATCTTCACAGATTTTTTGTATACATTATTTGAACTACATTGTAATAACAAATCCAGCAGATAATTTCAAGTTTCATCTCAGAACTGTAATTTTAATAATCCCTTATAGCATATTTAGATATTACACTTTTGACCTAGTATGCATGAAATGCAGAACACCAACAAGAGTTCTCTCAAGAACTGAAGCACACTGTTTTTAATTAAGAAAGTTCCTTTTGCAGCATGTAAGTTTGAAAAAGCATGATGAAAAGTGAGAATACAATATAGAAGTCCATCCCTTTTATCAGGCTTCACTCTGCATGCTTCTACAAAACACGAATTAATTATTATAAATGGCTTCATCTGTTGTTTTTTCGTAGTCTAAATGATGCATAAAATTTCAAGAACTAAGCAGCATATATGCAGATGCTTTAGTAGTTTCTTTTGATAAAAAAATGCAAAAAGATTGTAATGCAACTTTTACTATTTCTAACAACAATCATACAGCAAACCAATTTTGAGATTTGCAAACAAGTTTGAATCAATCTGGATTAAATGTAACTAAACTGAATTAAGCATAAACAGAACTTGAACAAATAATTATAGATAACGCTGCTTTAGACCTTTATTCATTCCATTAAAGACTTACTCACATACTGGAAAGAAATAAACTTTGCAAAAAGTTTGATTTTCTAAGTGACGGACACCAATGCTAAGTACATCAATGTGAAGTTCCAATATCCCCTTGCTTGCAGAGTCTCTCTGCTTGATTTTCACTAAATTGCAGTACTAATTAGAGCACTGCATCACACTTCACTATGCACCTCAATCTTGGAGTCCACACAGGTTTTTAGCATTCAGTTACCACTGCAAGTTATCTCAAGTTCCACAAAATGACAATATTCATTATATATTTTTCGCCATCATTAAGGAAACATACCTTCACGCTCACTTTCCTATTAGAGAAGTGGATCATAAATGAAATTCCTTATCTGTTACATTCATTTTCCACTTAAGATTTCTTATTTTAAAAGTACTTTTTCCCTAGAGCCAAGGCATAGCTCAGAAAAGGATCCTTTTTGGTAAGACTTTTGTCAGGGAAGATTGTGATGAAGATGTACTTTCTCATTAGAGAGAAGGACCCAAACACACCCAAGAGTTTTGCAGCATATCACCTAACGGGTGTGGAAAAACAGCAAAGCACATGCTGAATATGGGTTTTCCATACCCCTGACTGCATGGACCACTTCAGTATTCAGTATATTGACTGTTGCTTATTCTCAGACAAGTTTCTTTGTTTCCCTGTCATATCTGACTCGGTTGGTAAAGGCAATCTGCTGAAATCTTTAGGAGTTTTATTGGAAGGAAAGAGTATTTGCTGACAAAGACATAGCTGAGAGTGGGAACAGTCACAAAATACAAGGGAAGCTTCATTTTATGACAGCATAAAATGAAAAGCTTCTTCTCTGTATTTTCTTCCTCAAATCCACAGAGGTAACAGTCTTTCTCTAGTAAATATCAACACAATGTAGTTCAAAGTCAGAATGCATTTATGACTCTTACACCCATGTTGGCAAGTACTGTGTTTTACAGTGACAGAAAACTCCGAGCAATGCAAGACAGAGAAGTAATAGGAGAACAGTTACCTCTAACAACCCAAACCCTGTACTTGCCAGTTCCTAATTGCCAACTTCAAAATTCCATTCTTGTAATGCCTAAATTAACAAGATAAAGATATATAAAAAGCTACCTAAAAATGCCTTAAAGGGCTTTTGAAATAAATTTAGCTTCATATTTCATTGCTATTAGATGATATGTTAAATTTTACATTCTGGTTCATTTTCTGAATGATCTGTTTAAATAGTCATCTATCCCGCAGCTCAGTTTCATCACCATGCTAGCTCAACTCTTAACTAAGGAGAAAAAAAAGCAAAAACAAAAGCCCCCAAACTGAAAAAGTTTGCCATGACACTCATCATCTTAAATTAAATTGCTAGAAGAAGCTATTTGCTGATGAGGACTCATTACTTCTTTCATGAAAAACTGCAATCGTTAAATTCAATTCATATCCAATCAATGTAGCTCCTACTTTGGCATGGGGCTTTAACAGTTGTGGATTTTTATTTGAACTACAATCTCAAAACACTGTTTTTGTTACGAATAAGGTGATACTTCCCTAAGTTCACAGAAACACGGGAAGAATTGTTATCAGGTACCCAACAGCTCATTTAATATTAAAACATATTTGTAAACCAATCTTTTTCTATTTGTTTAGCTAAAAATGACTTCAGAACTGGTACAATAAAGTTCTCTGTGAACCTAGAAAATAAGTTTTCAGGATACGATATTGCTCCCCAGGAGAAAATTAGTATTCATTGTGATAATGAAGACTGACTCGAATTCAAAAGCATTGCCTTAAATCTATCTTACCACATCATCTTCTCCAAATACCATTACTCATATATTAGAGGTTTAATAGATAGAGATGCCTGATAAATGATTTTGTCATACAGAAGACAGTTTTTAACTCATTCTCACACAGAAAATGAGATATGAAAAAAAAACACAACTCAGAGCAGGCTGTGACAGTTTGAGTTTACCAACCAAAGCGAAGATACCTAGCTGGAAGCCTCACATTAGTTGAATCGTGTCTAGGTAATGCACCACATGCCATGTAAAAAGATCAATGTACTGTGAAACTGTTAACAGCACCTAGCCCTGATATGACAGATGGAGGAGAGCAAGTAGGTCTGCCCTGAAAATCTTGTGGTCAAGACATTCTATTGTATTTCCTATTCAAGAAACACCAAGTTTTGAATGGGATGATAACAATAGATTTGAACAAGATTATGCAACTGTCTCACTCCATTACTTAAGGAACCCTAAAATCTCTGAGTATGCAAGTTCAGCAGCTACTATGATTAAAGAATTATGTTCTAGTATCAGGAATTAAGTCAATCAATGGTGTTATGCTTGCTTAAGTAAATAGAATACCAAGCCCAAGAACGTTTTTGAAACATTTTGCAGTGTCATGGACCCGTCTCAGCTCTAAGTCCTTATTTCTCACTCAGAAATTACCGAAGTGTTGCTTGGAATATGTGTTATTTCTACCAGTGAAGTTCACTTTTCTCATCTACTACTCCCCCTTTTTAATCTTGAACAGGAATTGTTGAGTGCACATGCAACTCTATTTACTGAGATACAGGGGTACAATGAGACTGAAAGAAGGGTCAAAGAAACAGTAGGTAAAAATCAACTGCCTGACACCCCATTTTCCCAGGGAAAACAATCTTTTTAAAAAAAAACTTCTAGTGGAACTGTAGAGATAAATACTTCTAAAGGTATATAAAAGAAAATCTTTCTTTTCCCTGAAGTTGTCTCTCAGAGTCTTGTCAGAAACTCTTTATCATATTTATCTTCCTTTACACTTATATCTTGTTAATTCAAGATCTCTGTATTATTTTTACTCTATAGAAAGCAAGAAATGAAATGGGCATTATCATTAATAGTTACTGAAAAGGCATCAACATTCATGAAAATGGAGAAGTAAAAAAGAAAGATCATAGAACTCCAAAATTCAAAATAGCATGATAAAGAGTTGAAGCAAATAAACACAAGAGGTATAATAACGGGTTATCATTTTTGCGTACTGTTTTCTCCTATTCCACAACTATTTGTGAAAGCGAAAGAGCACACTGCTGCTTATTTTTTTTTTTTAATCCCAGTACTTTTTAATATATTTCCTTCCTGCAAATTAAAACCTGACCATAACTGCTAGCAGTAGTTAGGTGTAGTTACATAAACATACATCTATTTCTAAACAAATGACTTTGTTGAAGTCACGATCGCTGAAAGTTTTGCACTAAAAGTTTCTAATGTGCATCATCTGGCTATCTCTTCCTTCCAGATGCCCCTAGAACTTCACAGAAAAGCATTGCTTTGAACTACAGTTGAAATGTATGACTTAACAATTACTTTAGTCATTACGGAGTTCCATATAATTTACCTCCACCAATAAATTATGGCCAAAAGACAGCACTGTCCAATTGAGAAAAGAAACGTTACGCAATGTGTCTGTATCAGTGAGAACTGTCTGCGTGCTGACAGTCCCTGCTCTAAGGAGCAGGAATTTCCATCTGATACCAACACACTCCGAAGGTACAGGAAGGGAGAGGGAATCAGAAGGTATTTGTATTGTTCTCATTTCTGAATCAATTTTGAACAAAGGCCTTAGGCAAAAGCAAGGCAGGCAACTACTTTAGACCCTGAAGACATGTGCCAACGTAGTAAAATCAGAGTTCCCCTCTGGCAGAGTACTCTACGTGAAAATAATCTCTCTTTTGAAGTATTTATAGCCACACGTAACAGTGGTATATCCATACAAAATAAAGCAGTCAGTGCAAATCACACATTCCTACATCCATCCTGGATTTATTTTCTGTGTTGAGCAAGTTTACAGGTGATTCAGAAAGCAGTAAGATCTGAGGTCACTCATTTCCCTTGGAAGAAAGTTTCTGTGGGCTGATCATCAGGAAAAATCTAGGCCACAATCAGAAATGATATAAAATGGTCGTAAAATATATCGCTTTGCACTAACTTGACTCATTTGTCCTCTGTTAGGATGTGTAAGTTAGAGTTCATAGCTATAAATTACTTTCTGCTATCTGCAAATTTGACTATTTCTTTCCAGATTTTGCAGCTGTTACTTTTAATAGCTCCCCTGTTTCTGAAGAGGACAGCCGTTGTGAAAGATCTTCACCACTGAAGGAGCAGCAGTCCCCTAGGTAGTCCAGTCAGCACATGCAGGACTTTGAAAACCGTGGTCTGAAGCCAGTTTCAGTATGTTATGGAGAACAACCGTATGCTTTCATTTCAGCCTTGAGTTGCCATGTTCTGCACCAGACGGCATTATTTTAAGCCCTGGGTATTTTCCAGGTATACTGCTGAGTAAGCAAGCATGCAAGTCCCAAAAGTAAAACCTATATCTGTCAGAATAACAGTACAGACTTCTGGTCAATAATAAAAAAAGCATTTTTAAAAGCTTTTACCCAGACTGAAGAAGATCTTAAGCTGTTTAACATTTTTAACAAAGTAAAATAAATTTTAAGTACTAATTTCTAGCAAAGGTTGCATCTTTCTGCTGGTATGACTTCTACACAGACCTGGTTCAGCCCCAATATATTGCTTTTCATTTATGTTGATACTTCTTGCAATCTTTTAAGTGATGCTGTCTGCACTGACTTGAAGGAAACACCCAATTATTTCATGTCTGCATACTGACATCATTTCATAATGCCTGGGGTTTCGTGTGAACTCTAACTACCACATAAAGAAAACAGAGGTCTGAAACACTCCATGCAAGACAAATTATGCAACAAAGATGTCAGTTTCCATAGTGTATCGTTCCCAAACTTCCTTTGGTATCACTACTACTGATAGTAGATCCAGCATTTGGATCTCTGAGCTATGGGCCAAGTAACAAACACAGATGTGGGAAGTCTGTCTCCATCTTTTCTTTCATTACCCTTCTGATTAGACCCTAACAGCAGATGCATTAAAGTGAATGCTTATGAGCTGCCAAGCATCCATAAAACTCAACATAACAGAGAGGCCAAGTGAAGATCCACAATAAGGGCAGAAGATAGACACTTTTGGAGTTTGTCCTTCAATCTGCTTTTCGAAAAAAATCTTAAGACATGAAAAGTTATCACACAGAAATAGACACAGAAGCAAATTGCTTTTCTTTTTCATCTTCCTTTTTATTTTAAAGCTGATAAACTGATTACAATTATATTTTGTAATTATACACTATCAAAAACGGCTCTACTGCTCTCCTTAGAAGAGATGCAGATGCCTACAATTCAAGTATGATACTACATGACAGGCTGGACTCCACTCCTATGACAATATACTCAAACTTACTCCAAAAAAAAAAAAAAAGCAATAAAGAAACAGTTTCTTAAATTAACATTGAGGTGCACCTTCTATAAGAACATTAGGTCACAATACTTGGCAAGGTAAGCAGTACTTGACAAACACTCTATTAACAAAATACCAATTCATCAATATCGAAGAGCTACCACAGCTACCGTTCCTTCCCAAAGATTACTGTAAAAATAAATAAAGGAATGAAGGAAGGAAGCTTCTAGTATATGACATCCTGCCACTGCAATCTGGGTCCTCTCATTAGAAACAGATGGGTAACCTGGAGTGGCTCCCTAAGAAAAGGCCATGTTCCCTTCAAGTTCAGAATAGTGAAAACAGGAAAAGCAAAAGAAAGCTGAATAACAAAGGAAGACTACAGATCCACAAGAGGTACAGGGAGTTTGTGCTAGAAAGCAAACACTGGCAGAGATCTGGTGACAAGGAGGAAATTGCATGGAGTTTGTCTCGTGTCAGAAGTCATTCGATGTTCCCAGACTAGCAAACACAACCATCAAGAAACCCTACAAACAACAGAAGGGAGGGGGTGGGGGCTGTTTTTAAAATTTGTATTTAATCTGCCTCATCCATACCATTTTAAAACATAGCCTTATTAACAAACTGGGAACGTTTGGTGTATTTTATATGCTCAAAAAATAACACGAAGGGTAAATGCAGCAAGTGAAACAGGTCTCTTCTCCTCAAGCCAGATGCACTGTAATGGAGAAGTTCAATTTCAGTGGTCAGACAGCATGTGAGGACATGAGTTAGGAACAATTTTGTGTCCAACTTCTTAACTGAACAGAAAACCTGTTTTTCGTAGTCAAAACTCTGCTTTCAGTTGCCTTCAAAGTAGTATCCTAAACACATCTCATGACGTTGGTAAAATGAGAAAAACCTGACAGGAACACAGGGCAGATAATGGCCAAATTCTCCCCCTTCTCCATCACCTTCTGGAAAAATGAAAGAATAATTACAGCTCACTTTGATACAACTAACAAAATAATTCATCAATATTTCTCCATGAACAGATGAAAAGATATATGAGAGAACCAAGAACCCTAAATGCCAGCTCACTCCATCATGTTGCAATTAAAAAATAATTACCTGATACAAGTTCTTGCTTCCTTGCCTTGGAACATAGTTACTATAACTCAATATTTTTAATAAAGCATGCTATGACATTCTTCATTTCATAAGTGAAGGTACCTTGGAATTTAATTATTAATCTTTAAATTGATTTTAAAACTTACCTTGCACGCAATATTTTCCTAAAGGAAGCCTGAATGTTAATCCTGTGCTGCCTCTCCAATTGATGCATTTAATTTTTTTTTATTAGTAAAAAAAAAAAAAAAAAAAAAAGAGTACTATTGACATAGGGGTCCCTTACACAGGTAGCTTCCTACAATCAAGCCCCAGCTACCATTTCTTTTAATACTTAAGTATCTTAGTCTCAGAATCTTTAAACCTTTGAATGGTATGTTATAGAAACAAAATATCACCAAAAATGTGTCATACTCAGAAGCTCACTGTTCTTTTATTTGCATATATATTCTGTGTGTACAGTTCACATTTTAAAACAGAAACTTGCTTTATTTTTAGCAGGGCAGCTTTGAGTCATGTAGTCTAAAATTCTAGCACAGTTAGATCGTCACAAAAAAAATCACACTTGGTCTACTTCACAGCAGCATTCCCAGCATAAAACTCAAATTTACATTATGCATGTAAATTTAAAAACTGTCATAGCTACAGTTTTTTAAATCATGTTAGTGCTTCTGAAAAGTTATATTTGTCATACCTAAAGTCTTTATCCAGCCATACCAGAAATAGGATGGCAGAAATGGAAAATTTCCCTTTCATTCCTACCTTCTTGCCCTTTTTTTGCTACCCACCAGTTCTGGATCATGCTAGATCACGCCCTAGATCCGAGAGCATGCTTAGTGGAAAAAAAAGGTACACAGTCTCTTGCGGGACTACTGAAAAGCATTTGAAAAGAAGCTCTCTTTCAATCAATAATGATGGCAAAGCTTGTTAAATTGCCCAATTTATAAGATCACAGACTAGCTTATCAAAAAGAAAAGGGGTGGTGGGAATATTTCTTTGAAACAGGTCTGAAGAAACAACCTAACTAAACAGGAGGATAAATGCTCAAAAGAGACTAATAATTTGAGCGTAATTCCTTTGCCTTCATTAAACGCCCTTTTCGTTACTTCCTCAAAAGAAAGATTCTGTTCTCCAGAACTGATTCCTTCTACATAGGGAAGAAAATAGGAGGTCGCCATTTCTCTGAGATGCAAGCTTTCATTTCCATGACTCCAAAATGTCACCAAATTCTTAGCAGGGGCAACTAATGTTTGACAAGAGAAAATACAAGAACATTTCAAAACAATTTTGAAAAACAGAATTTCAACGTGCTGTAAGTCACAAGTATTTTTAAAAAGCAATTAATGATATAATAATTCATTTAGTGCTAAGGTATAACTGCAACTTAAGTGTATTCCTGTGGTGCTAACTTCTTGGTATTTTCAATATTTCAATCAAATCAAGCTTTGGAATAATTTTTGATAGAATACAACAACTTAAATAGACAATGCTTGAATTTATGGATCTGGCTCATTAGATGCATCACCACTAGATCTCATTTACAAAAATAGGGCTAGGTGGTTGTTGTAAGCAGCAGCATTAAAAACTTTTCTTAGCAATTTTAAAAGGCAATTTATGTCACCTTATTATTAAGATATCCATATTTCACATATGTCAATTGCTACTAAAATTAATTTGGGGATCCAAATTTTTGAATTACTATAATTAGACTAATGCTGAATTTTGGATTACCTTTCAATTATCATAAGCTACATTCAGAAGTTGAAAACACAACCTGAGATCAATTTCCTTCTTACAACTTACATAGCTGAACACCACTGATCATAATCTGAACAGGCTTCTGTAATACGTACCCTCTAGAGAGGAAAAAATGATTTTCAGGGCTCTCGCCTAGGCACAGAACTGTGACTCATGAGCAGGGACAGATTTTCATGGAATAGCTCAGTGGTGTTTAACCAGCAGCCTACTGATCCCATTCCCAGGAACCCTTGCCCTCACTGCAAGAGCAATTTAGTTGCTCATGACATATCTACTGTTCTACTGCAGCTGACAGCCTGGTAAATTAAAATAAACCAGCATCTATTTTCTCTTAGTATTTTGGTCTGCATGTTGCAGCAATTCAGCAGCTGTTACAGAACAAGCTGACCCATCTCTAGATCACAGGTGAGAACTGCTGAAGCCACGTAAAAGTTACCTTGCCTTATTAAGCAAACACTCCATAGTATCAGCTTGTACACCATGTATTTTGAGAACCAGAACAATGAGTAATAGTATTAGGCATTTATGTCAACAAGCTTCCTTCTTTGTTTAATAACAACCTAGTGTAGAATATGGAACCAATCATGAGTTATGTAGAACCTTCTGTCAGGTAGAGTCTTTTTCCAAACTAGATGCATGGAGAAGGCAGAAAATTCCAGTTCATCTCCGACAGTTAGCCCTGGAAAGTTGTCTTCAAAAAAACTAAAAACTTGTTGTTTTATTTATGATCTAAACAGAATGAAATCACTGTGATTTCAGGGTATATTTTTAAGAGACAGACTAACAAACTTTGTTAATTCTACAGCACATTTGCACCACTATAATGACAGTGCAAGAGAGACTTCTGCTCTGAGGGCTTACAAATATATCTCAATGCATTAATGTTGCCTTTGACAGAACAAGAGTAAATCATTTTCTTGAATTAATTCATTTATTCGGCAGACTGTAGTGTCATGAAGAAACTCAGTAATAACTGGGTGTAGTCATTTCACTTTACTATCATATCTAAATTTAACTCTTCTTACACAGACTTGTATATAATATCAAATATATGTTGTATCAGTAAACATCACTTAAATTATAAACTCTCTGCATCTAATGCCTAAAGATGTCTGAGTAAATCAAAGTAGTTTTCTCCTAAGAAGCATTGAAAAAGAAAAAATAAAAATAAAAGCTGTGTGTGTAAAAACAAGCAAGTTTATCCAAGTATTTTGTTTCCTGAGGCAAATCTGTAGTGATTTGGGAAAAAAATGCAAAAATACTTCAAACGTGGTTCAGTTAGTCCCGATACTGTGCCATGTCTGAGGATGGGGGAAGATTCTCAGGTAGATACTACAGTGAATAGCTAGGGCAAGTATGCAAAATCTAACTATTCTGCATATATGATCCTTCTTTCACTCAAGTGAAACCTCAGAGTAAAAAGCAGAACACAAGCACAGAATTTGATACAAATACAAACCCATCAACTTTCACTGATCATTAGGTACAGCATAACAAGAAACTAAGCGGAGCTGCTGCATTTATGTCTGAAGAAATTCAGAGTACACAAGAGGCATGCTTTCCTTTCAGATCCTGTGACCTTTTTGTGCACACCTGCCAAATACTCTCCTAGAGTTGTTCGAAAGTGGTAACTGGCCAAATCCTCCAAAATAGTACTTTGCAGCAGGAAAAAATGAACTGCAAAACTCAACATGTATCAGAAAAGTAACAAGCTAGAAAGTTTAGATTTTTAAAACAAAACAGAACCAGACATGAATACCAACAATAAGCATACCCATAGACCAGCTCTCACAGCCTAGATGTAGGTTAACTGCTGATGGAGCAGTCCAAGGACAACACGTTGCTATGGGGTGTTCTTTACATTACCCTATATGCTTTCTTTGAAGGGGAAATCTTGCTCTTTTCCCCTAAAGCACATAATGGTAGCCACTGCAAAGGCCAGTTAACCATCCTGTGTACAGCACTGACTGGTCAGGCAATCCTACATGTTCCTCTGAAAGCATGCTCAAATCGGAGAACACTATCCTACCTCCTGATCAACTGATCAAATTAGCTGTCCTTCTCCTTTTGCATTCTTAAAAAAACTAGGCAAGCTCCCATATTAAATTTCTATTCTGATAAACCATAATTATATTCATCAAATACACAAGTGAGAGACAGGTATACTAATTTACTATATGGCTACAAAGCAAGTCAGCAGCAAAGTTAAATTCACAATTCAGAAGTGCAAAGTCTGACATATGTAAGCTACTGAAAGAGAAAGGAATTGTTTTAAGCAATAAGCCTATGAAAATATCTAATAGATACTGAGAACAGTTAAACTAGAACTTTCAAAGGAAAGCAATGAGTCTTCAAGTATAGTATGTTACTGCATATATAGTATGCATATATAATATGAACCTGCATAGAGTTAAGTAACAGTAAGATTTTCAGTGTCGTTTTTTGGGAAAATTGTACATTCCCAGAGTATTCTAGAGATGTGCAAGGAACTCCTGTAATTTGACATTTCTGATTATCTCCCCACTGTATCACATCACTTAATGTTAATTAATTGCTCAAGATGTAGTTATGTAACTTACTGAGCTGCTAAGGATAAAGCAGCTCCTGAGCTTCCAAGACTAGAGTGGCATGCCAAATTAGTATCAGTGAAGCACAGGAATTTGCCCTCTCTTCTGAGACTGCCAGATGTACAAGTCTTTCTCCTTCCAGTGTCAGGTAATGGCTACAAATCAAGTAAATGTCATTCAACCATTAGTGCCATCAGCCAGTCATTGCATGGACAGCATCACCACGTGAAAGGTTCTGAGCAGGTCGTGTTGTCACTCAGAGTACAGAAAGGTTGGAAGGTTCACAGGATGGCACCCTTAGTCCCATAGATGTTGCTCTGTGATACCTCCTGCTGTTGATTTTTTCAGAATAAACCCCAACCGATTATTGTGTTACCTAAAAACATGTTTGTTTTCAGGATAAGCGTAAGTTATGGAATGTATTAATTCATCTCATTCTCATTTATAGCATGGCTCACAAGTTAGATGTGGCCTTTGCTCAAGAGAAAACAAAACCAATTAAGTTTTAGTCCCCTCACTCAGCTGGATATTAGGTTAAATACAGAGCCCAGCTTCCTTGGTCGCTTTCAAAAAAAATAATTTATTTTTTTATAGCTCCAAAATATGGTGCTAACAAAGCTAAACAGGCAAAGAAACTGGATCAAGCAACAGGCAGCTGAATTTCACTTCCAGCAGGAGAAAACTGCTACCATGTACACAATGTCTTCCAATTCCATGTGGATGACTGATGTTTGATGACTCTGGAATACGGAAGCAGTTTTCAAACATTTAAATAAAATACAATTGTGGATGGTTGAACAGAGGCCATGTGCACACTCCAAAACTCAAACACAACAACAAGAGGAGAGTTTCAAGGTCCTATCTCACTGGACTTAAGGGGAAATGCGATTGCACAACTATTTACTGTTTTTCCAAAGTGATTTTCAATGTCTTCCTAAGGAAAGACACTTTCCCCATGGTTCTGTTGGTGCTGCTGGTGAGGACATGACCTGAATAAACAAGTCTATGTGTTTCAAACAGGTGAGTCCACATGACCACTGGCCAGCCCAAGCAGGACATTTATACTACAGTGCTTAACATTTACCATCTGTCTGCAAAGCCTGTTGTAGACTAACAATGGTATGACTGGAACTGCCTCATTTTCAGTAGCACAAGTTTAGGCACCTTGCATTGAAGGGCTTTGAAAATGCCCCAAAGAGAAAGAAAAATGCCACAGGCTCTTTAGAACGTGGTTTTCTGACTATCCTACCATTTGTTGACCTTACATTCACAGTCTACAAATGTGCACAAAGTGTTGTACACGGTTATTACCTGCGAGTCACCAATACCAGTATGCATGGGGGGGGGGGAAAGTTTGCTATCTTTAACCTTGAAAAGTTAGGTCCTCCAGCACCGCATCATTTATTCCCAATACCTGGTCCAGGACCACAGAAACAATGTATGGGCTTCCTTCCTAAGTCCAAGAAAGCTTGAGAAGTACCCGGATTTCTAACCTGGGGAAAACTTGCTTGGAACTTTACTGAGTTTGCCACAGTGCTAACATGGTTTTGTTACTTTTTTGAATTGTTACACGTAGCTCTGATTAAGGCTTTGAGACTGACTAAGGTACAGTGGAGAAAAAGGTTTAGAAATCTTTTTGAAGTATGTAAATATTCCAGAATTTCTCTGGTATCTGCGGCCATCAGCTGAAGCATTACAACAAAATGACTCAAGCTTCCCAGTGTTACAGTTCTGAAGAAGGAAGGCTGTTCTGTCAGAAGCACGGCCAGATCACTGCAGTGCTGTTACAGGCTATTTTGGAACTGCACGTTAATTACAACATGTTCTTAACAGATAAAATTAGTAAACTGATGTCACTGGCATGTGACACCGTCCACCACAACTCTAACCGTGGGACACAGTCTTTGCAATAGTGGGAAGAGCTACTTTTCACAGAGACAGACTTATTCAAACGATTGTTTCTGTCACCACTGAGACATGTTTTGTTATTCCTTTATTAAGGAATAACTCATGAAGACTGGCCACAGCACTGTGGCCAGATGCTTAAGAGGTTCAGTCTACTGGCTACTAGCACAAACTTTAGCAAAGCATATACAAGAAAAAGTAGCAGCAAATCTCAACAATTTGTTTTTTCTCCTTTCTCCTCAATAGCTGTGAGAAAGTGCTATCTGACTGGAAGCCATGCTGTTGGTGTGTTATGCTGCAAGGCATAGCAGAAACACGCTAGAGCTGGCAGAGGAGGGAACACATCTCAGGATTGTTGTCTGGCAGAGAAGGTGAGACTATACCCTAAGTTTATTAAATCACAGAAAAGAAAAAAATGGTAGGGAACACTTTTTCATACTTCTTGAAAGCTGGATTGAACTATTGAAAATATTGGAAACACGTGTTTGCTGGGGCCACCAAGAGCATCTGAGTGGGAGGATGTAATGAAGTTGCTTAAGGAATATACAGAGCATGAGGCCAAAACGTATTCTCTGAGGAATTCAAGATTCTGACCCAAATGGTTCAAAAAGCAGGGTGCCTACCTCTCTATTCCACTATTCTAGAAACTGTTTTTGAAGAAAGCCATTTGTGATATCAGTATTTAAGCACACAATAAGCAGAACAGAGAACGTTTATAGTTGATAGCATGATGGGCTCCATAGCAGAATGATGGGTCACACAAGTTGTATCTACCTCAAAACACAATTGAGAAGGATGTTGGTGTGACTGCCCTGTTAACTTTTCCACTACCTCTCTTCCAGTTATGCATATTCAATACATTCTGAGAACTGCTCCTGAGCCAAACCTTTCCTCCTGCTCTGCCTCCTTATAATTAAATATAATTTAATTAATTGTATAGAAGTGATACTGAAATTTTCACTAGCAAGGAAAAGATTAAATTCATTACAATTATATGCCTATTTATATAGAATTATAAGAAAGTGAGGAGAATCACTGAATGACTGAACACTGAAAAAGTAATGTGTTATGAACTTTGTAGAGTAGATACGGTAATAATGTTTATCCAAGGGTACTACCTTACAAATACATGCAAATTAATTTTAACCATATAGCCAACTGCAGTGAAGCAAGTTATAAATTTTACAAAATTATGGTGTTATTAATATATATATATATATTAATGTATTTTTAAAAAGTTATGCCTGCAAGTATTTTTATAGATAAATCTGTAGTTTTACAGACTATTTTTGGATTAAACACAACATGACCCAGTAGACACATATATTTAACATAAAATCAAAGTTTGGCTAATTACCCACAGAACAAATAGTAACAATTTAAAAAACATCTAACTCTTCAGCACATTACACATATTGTAAAAAAAGCATGAATCAGTTCATTTTTTCAAAATTATATTTCTGAACTTATCAGTTTATTAGAATGCTAAAAAGCCCAATCACTTTAGATCAGCAATGCTAGACTGGGTTAGAAGAATAAAAGACGGGATGAAGTTGCAAGTCCTTGAAATATAGGCTGACAGTGGGCGTCATACTTCCCTTAACTACAGAACGCACTGGGACTCAAATGCTCAGAATAACTTACCATCATATGATTTCCTCTTATCATTATTGCTTATTTGATTAGACATTTCAATCCACACATTATTCAGAGTAAAGGAACACAGACTGTCGTTTAAAACCAAGCTTTACTGACACATCTAACAACAGTATCTAGGCTTTTTGCAAAAGATGTTGTACAACCACAACAGCTTACATTTGGATAGTGAGAGGCAGTGCGGAAAAAAACACCAAAAATCACTACTATTTGATATTATGAAAACATTATTGTAAAGTCCCAAGAGTATCTATAAGAAACCTTCCAAGAATTATAAACTTATGTTTTTCCCTTATCTGCCAGTTCTACAAATTCAAACTGAAATGTGTCAAGCTATGTTCTTCCAAGTTCACCTGGCATCACTAGTAATAAAAATTGTATAATGAGAATTTCACAGTTCTTCTGAGAATGAATAAATGACAGAATATAGCTCTCTCTAATGGCTAAGTTAGATCCATTCTAGCACTTCAGCAACAGCAGAAGTGTTAAAAAGAAAATAAGCTATTAAGAAACGGAGTGTAAACTAAGAGCACCCGTTCAGAGCAAGAAGAATGTGACATTCTTTATATGCACTTTCAGAAAAACAAGAACAAAAACATGCTGTTTGTTGCCAAGGTTGTGTTGTTTAAAATCCAAGTTATAAAATGCTATCAAGTTATACTTGAAATCCAGCACTTGAGTTAGAAAGATAAAACTTCAAAGACTAGTTATTCTAAGCTCAGCACTCCAAAATCAAAATAAACACTGATAAAAATCACGCAAAATATGGCCTGGTCAGCAATAGCCTGCACGTGTGGACAGGGCATACATCTGCTTTAGATGCTTTAAAGTCATGAGCCCTATTAAAAGATTCAGATTTTTCCCCTTTCCAGATCAATGTCTGGTACTAGACAGGCACATAGTCTTAATTAAAATAACAGAAAGAAGCTGAGGAGTAGTAAGACACTGTATTCACATATCTGAATTTAGTTTGTTGGCAGAACTCTAAAACAATACGTTATTTATGAACTGCATGCAGTTACATGTATGCATATTTTATAGATCCAATATAATGGATCCAATCATTCGGAGGGATTACAAGAGCTCAGATTAAAGCAAGATGTCACATATCATATTAGATATAAAGCCAAAATTTAATGAGACAAGTAAAGGTCAGAGTAGCAGCACATTGCAGCTTCAACTTGATACCCCCATTCCTCCCTGTTCTTAAGTGTGCAACATAACTTTAACTTTAAACACAAAGCAAAAAAAAAGTCAAAATAAAAGAACAATTCCAACGCACAGATCAGCAAACCAAAGGTAAATTATGTTCTACTCCAAAAACTAAATGATTGCAATTCAGTTTATCATCTCTAGTCCTCATTTCACAAAGCACCATCAAGCAATTCAGTAAGTAATACCCAAGTACTTCAAGTTCAATCCAGAGTTTGAAGTTACTAACACTCCCTAACAGTGAGCCAAGAAAAAAATAATCTCAACAACCATGCCTAACAGTAACATAGTGCCTCCATTACCTGCATTTTTGTTGACAAGCTGGACTCCAACTGCTTTCTGTATTGTACTGCACACAGGAAAACCTTCTACCATTACCCCTCTTTCCCTCTCCCCATTTTTTTAGTCTGTCTGTTCTTGACTAAACTTTCTACTCAGTACTGAAGTCTTAAAGGAGAAGGTAATTCTTTCAAGACTACTTTTCCTTAAGGCCTTGTATCCAATCTGTTCTGGTTACCTGTTTTTTTCCAGATGAACTAACTTAAATTAGCAAAGTATTAGGAAATTGCAGATGCAAGTGGACAATGGAAAGCACGTTGGTAAGAAAGAAAAATGGCTGGGACAGCAAGAGACACAGAATCAGAGCAGCGTTGTGATTTTTATATTGTTTTTCTCCTCCCAGATTATTTCCCAACCTCTTGAGCCATTTTGTCTTTTCCCTCACACACTTTTCTGTTTCCATTTTCCTCACTTCTTTCTATGGGTATCGTTCTCATGTAAATTCATATTTCAAAGACATAACTTGAGGTTTGTTTAAAACTCATTAAGGAACGAGAAAACTCAAATCTTAGTTATCTTTTCCATTTTTGTGCCTATTATGGTCATTTCTGGAATACTCTCTCATTCATAAATTCACTTTGGTCAAGCCAAAATCACTTTGACCTCCTCACTCTTCTGAAGATCAACATATGTTCAACCAAGATTGATATTCCTGAAGACTTGAATATAAACATCGTATCTCAGTGGCTTTATTAGTGTACTTCTTAGGTCTTCCCTTTCACCATTTTCAGGGATTAAAACATATAAATATTGTACCTATGAAAACACTTATATAATACACTACACAAAGAAATAAGAGTGATACTTCAGGGTTTCTGGTCCTTATTCCATCCTTATGGCCATTATTTTTCATCTCCTCAATTTATAAATCAGTGTTCTGGACCTCTTTTGCAAGAAAATTGTTTTTTATTTGCTCCTTCCTTTTCTTTTTACAGAGCTTTCACCCTCCATGATAGTTGTTTCTTTCTGCTTGCATTACGTGTTCAGAAATCTGTGTCATCCACAGCACTTCAGAAGCACTTCTTCAACAATCACAGAATCATCGAATCATTAAGGTTGGAAAAGACCTCAAAGATCATATGGTCCAACCATCCCCCTACTACCATTGTCACCCACTAATCCATGTCCCTAAGCATCCTTTCTGTTGTCCTTACCACAGCTAGACCTTTTTCTTCTTTAAACCTGCCAATAAACCCTGTCCCCACAAGGCACGCTTAGGGCAAGGCGCATTCAGCTTTTTGATTCTCACAAACCTCCAACCATACCTTGATTCTGCATCATGCCATACATTTGAAGTCTGTCCTACAGCAGGACAATATTGAAGAAAATTACCAAAATTCCCTTTAGTACCTTACCTGCCAAAATCTGTCTTTAAGGCTGCACACATTAGATCTTTCATTTCTGTTAAGTTGCCAGAAAATTCCAAGTAATTCTGCTCTTCACAGCTTGACTGCAGTTCTGGTTAATTCTTTGTATACTTTTACAATCTTCATTTCCACTATATTTGCTGCTTTAAACCTTTAGTTCCAAAACCCATGATTTAAGCCTCATTTTCTTTCCATTTTTCTTCACAGCTCAGAGCTTCTTCCTATTGCCTCTTTCTGTACTTACCATCTCAGATTTCTCACACACGATAAATACAGTACTTCTACAACTACTTTTTCTTTTTTTTTTTTTTTTAAAAAAAAAAAAAAAAAAAAGTTGTCTTATCCTTCTCAGGAATATTCTCCTCAGTGAAATCTACTCCACAAAGAGTATTCCTATCTTTACAGGCATGACAAAAAATACATTGAAAGAAATATCCAAAATATATGAGAACGTTTAACAGAAGTGATAATCACCATACATCATCTAAGCATGCTTATGGACAGTTTCATTTTTCCTTTTGCAACAAATACTTTAAGTTTGCCCACTCATTCTGCCTTTGGGTATTTTGGTTTCAGCATAGTGCTGCTTTTCTGACTCTTAAAGAAGCAGATAATTTGAAACAAACACCTCAATGGCCCCCATTCATTAGTTGCTTCTTACGTTTTTCCCCTTTTCTATTCCAAACACTTAATTAACTGTTGTCCAATTTTCCTACTACAGTCCTTAATACACTATTCCCACTCAGAAACAAACTTCTAAAAAAAGCAGTTGCCAGACTTCAGAGGCTGTTTGCTCATTACCAACTCAAACTGTTGTATTCCACTGCAGTCAGTTTTCCAATGATGCTTTCCTTCAACATGCTCTTATTCTTACCAACCTAAGAACTCTCAAACAAAATTTCAAGTTTTTATCTCACTTTATTAGCACCTTTTTTCTTTTTTTTCCCCCAAAAGTAGACCTACAAGATAAAACAAGCTGAAAACTTTTAATAAGAGTGTTATTCTTGGTATTTCTTCCCAGCTTATGTTCTTGGAGAGAACCTACATTCACTTTGAGTGTTCAGAGCTCTGAACTTATTTATTGGCCCCTTACTTCTCAACCAGCACTCAGGCTTCTTGAATCAGTCTTTGCTTTCTCCTGCTGTAAAATATAAAAATATATTTGCAGCAATACTAACTGGAATATGAAATATAAAAAAATATTCCAATTACTATTGCTGCAAAAAGTCTTCCAGAATTTCTAGTTTTAATTTTTGGTTTACATTTAAACTTTTCCCCCCATCCTCAAGTTTCTTCTTCTGCCAAAGCTTACAGAATAACAGCTTCTTTTAAGATTTCCAGAATTCCTTTTTCTCTCTCTCACCCTCCCATCCCTCATTTTAAAGCCTTTTAGTGATGTTATGTTATTCATGCACAACTGTTTGAAGTTTCAATCTTACTTGAAACAAAAACTAGGAGATGACAACCCTTCTGGAGACAAATTCAATTCCAGATGGCAACTGGAGCTGAATGAGGCTCCCAACTCAGAGCCAAGGTAAAGGGATAAAGCTCACTGACAAAAACTCATCAGCATAAGAAAGGAGTATTGACATATAAACTTCTATGTTTCACTGCTTTAAATCTTTTTTTTTTTTTTTTCCATTCACACTATACAGATTCTGTGCACTTCCTAGTGTAATTATTGAACACCTTGACTGCTACACTAAAAGGCAGTTAGGTATTTAAACAGTTTAGAAATAAATTAGCTGAGGTCAAATAGGTCATTTCAAAGAGAGATGGAAATGAAATCCTAGGCTCTTTGAACACTTCAAAGTTACCAGTTCTGAATTTACCATGTGTGTGTGCTTCTAAGCCTCTGCAATCTAGAAGTAAGAATTTCATGACTGTACTAGTAGTTGCAGAACTCCCTCCAAAAAGTTGACCTCTACTCACCTGTCATGGAAGAGATTGGTTGACCCATGGGTCAAGCAACAGTTTACTGACACAGAATTCAATTAATTACTTGGTTAGAGCTCTTCTGATACAGTTTTGTGTTGCTGTTTTTTTAAAATATCAGAAGCAAAATTGGCTTGATGACAGAGTAACAAACTAAAAAGCTGTGAGAGCTGTCTGTATTTAAAAAGCATTGCCATTTCAGAATTACAATTCTATATACAATAAAGTGCATGCAATTTAGGTTTACCTCTATTGAGAAAATTTTTCTCTACAGAAACATCTGACAAGACATTTAGGGTTTATAAACATGAAGACCTCAGTAAAAGACCAGCCATATTTCCTCATAGACGCCAGCCACGGTACGTGCATTGGGAACACATTTAAAGGATCACTCTGTTTTCTTCATAACCTTCCCACCCCACACGCACATTCAAGTACCAGCCATAAGCAAATATCAGACAATTTTGGTAGTTTGAGTCCAACTCTGAAATAATAAAAGCAGCAACTATTTTGTACAAAGAAGCAACAACCACTAGTATAACATTTTTTCCCTTTTTATTGGTGGTGGTGGGGAACCTTTGTTAATTCATAACTTAATTTCTTCCAAATGTTCATTTAATGTTATCTGGCAGTAAGTTTTAATTATATAGGAAGCGTGGAAGTTAATAAGCCAGGATCATTAACAAAAAGGTTATAAATATAGTTTGTATATTTTTAATTATAGGATTTGTACATCTATCACACAATCTAAAAATATACACACAAGTATGTACTTTTTATACTTCTACACAAGTTTATACTTCTTTACAAGTATTTTGACAAAAGGCATGTTTTACTTGTAAAAAAATCTAACTACACCTCAAACCCAATTCATCATTACTGTTCTTCATCATACTAGCCAGAAAAAATATCCTTTTATAAAAGAAGCTTTGCCTTTCAATCCTTTACGGACAAGCTTCCAAGTTCCTACAGGATAAATGTGATCAGCATTACAGAACAAGCAGGTCCCTTTTAGCCAACCTCAAATTTATATCTAGTTGCTTGCAGACTCATTCTGGCCCGTGACAGAAACCTCCACGGACAGTGATCAAAGCCTTTGCTAAGCAAACTGTGTTTAACCATTCCCCTTACTCTTTATTTCCTTACCATGGGAGGACTCCTCACTGCACCTAGGGACCTTGTCCTTGCCTCTTTGCTCTTTTGCTGTACATCTATCTATGAGAAAGGCCTGGCTTAATCTTCCTTAAAAGCCTTCCTCCCCCGCTCCCCTTACCCTTTTTAGGCAAGTTATGCTTGTAACTGCAACCTTAACAAAAACTATGTGAAAAGAATGAAGAGTAAAACTTTGAAATTGATCATGTGAACGATATACCAAAAAACATACTCTGGGAAACACAATCACACGAATACATTGAGTAGCACTCATTACTCATAGGAGACAGCACAGAGCATCAAGTTAATTCCAACTCAATATTTTAAATAATCAATTATTTTTAAGGAAAAACAAACCTGGGCCACTTTAACAGAATTCTGAGTAGAGCCACCAGCATGATATTCTACTTTGAACTTTTTCACAAGTTCTTCAAATCTGTAAAAAAAAAAAAAAAGAAAAGCAAAGGAGAGGGGGAGTTAAACACTACAAGTTATTTTGCAATAGAAAATACAAAGAGCAGGAGATGATATCATGTTATTTGCAAACAGGAAATTCAGATCCATTAGCTGTTACACCTGGTGGAAGCTGGGAACATTATCTAGACTTGGTGCAAATAAGAAAGCAGCATGCGACTGACCTGAGTCCTTTACCTTAAGGTTGCAATTAGAGTAAATAACTGAAACATACATTATCTGAAGCAGAAGTGTGATTGTAATGAACTTCTAAATTTACAAAAATATATGCTTGAATAAAGGAATATTGTGAAACAAGGACATTTAGGCACTCATCCCATCAGGTGAACCTAGAAACAATGTGATGTTAAGTGAGAAGAAACAACTGTGCTCTGTGTTTCAAGTTTTCATGTGAAATACTGCGTTTTGACAGGTGAAGGACTTCTGTGAACAAATCTAGCATTCTGTTGGAAAAGACAAGCATCTCCTGATGAGCTTTCAAATTTTCAAGTCATACTGCTGCTATGAAAGCATTGCATTTTCTGGTAGCATCTTATTAGGTATGAACAATAGAAGAAAACTTTAACTTTTCAGGAAAATATCTACCCTCGTATTTCAGATCAAACTTAAGGGTTAACACCACCCAAATAAAATTCAATCAGACACCTCCTTGCCTAAGATACACTTTGCATTTCAGATGACAGTATCTTGAGAATCAGATCACTGTATCCTGAGAATAAGCCTTTTCTCTAGTCACAGCCTACAGAAAAGACAACTGTCACAGGAAAGGAAACCAGAATAAAAAAGTTGGGGAGACTGCAGGGAAGCTGAGCACAAATACCACATCATGCCTTTAAGTTCCAAGCGTGCTTCAAAATGACTGGATTAAGTAACAGGATCGACAACCTCAGAAGACATTAGACTCAGGAGGAAGTACTCCTGCAGGGTAACTAAAAGGTTTACTGTAAAAATTTGTTTGCACACTTGAGGGTCAAAATGACCTTCACATCAACTTTAATTAATAGTATAGTTTTTTCCTTAAAGTCCTTTAACACTAGATGCTTAACTTTAACAATGAAGTTTGCCCAGTTAGGTAAACTAATGTATTTAAACATCGTTTATTGCATTTAACTCTAGCATGTCTTAAAACAATGACATCTTTATTTCAGACACAGTAAAATTGAATACTACCTGCCAACCCTAGTTCTCCTCCCCACAGCCTGAAAAACCTCATAGCATCTGAACAATGGCTCTGGGGACAGACTTGTCAAATAATGACTTAATTTAAAGGGTTTTGATTTTCAGTACCATATTACTCATAAGAGCATTTTTATTTCTACAATACTTCCTATTTACAATGTTTGAATAATGAGCCTCTCGCCCTAGCAAACTACCGATGGGCAGGCAATTAGAAAGAACCAAGAATTAAATTACTACATATGCTTTTCACAGTTATCCACACTACTAATTATCCACCAATTCTATGTCAAGCAATTGAAACCTCAAATGATAGCAAGTAGCTGAGAAGGGGGAAAATAACAAAAACAACAAGTCTCATAACAATTGCTTCTCAAAGACATACAAACCATCATGAACCAATTAAGTATTTTGACAGTATTTTTTCTTAAATTTAATTGACCTTTTCAACCAATTTGAGTGTATGCTGCCCAAATCCCATGGTTACTTTTGCATTTTTATTTATCGACAAGCATGCTAATTAGTACTTTAACTCCTTTACCTAAAGACATCTAATGCTTTCATGTCTGTACTATTTAGTGGCACATTAAACTTACAGGCTTAGTATACTCTAATGAATGACATACAACAGAAGCTCTAAATTTACATGTCTATGTATTTAAACATTTCATTTTGCAGTTTGAAGAAGCATCGAAATAAATAAGTGATATCTGGAAGAAAACGACTGAAAGAAATCGCCTTACAATAGTGTTCTTAATGCCAAGATTTCAAGGTGACAGGTATATGATCAAAGAAGCAACCTCAACAAATTATTTTACAGTTATTAACGGACTTAGAAAAGCAAAAAATGACCAGTGGCTTCTGCTATTTCAGACAATGTTAAAAGGCATAACTCCGTTTCTTTGAATTAATATAGTAACTCAACACCTCTAAAGAGCCATTATATAAAATGGAACAGGGTTCATAAAAATGCAAGAAAAGTACTTTTGCTGATCATTTGCTATGACCTATCAAAAGGACAATATAAATGGTGTTGTTTCAATCCACAAGAGGCTGATAACCAAGTCATATCACATATGACCTCAAAATTAAGACTGCCAATAGCTTTTTATCTTAAGTATATGAAAATTTTCACATTTTTCAAAATGTCAGTAGCTGGCACAGGAAGCGTGGGAAAACTGACTTTGCCATTATCTGCTGTATGTCTGACCTGCAAAGACAAGACTGTGTCACACCAGCATGCTTCAGAAACATGGTATTTGCTTTTATAAATTTCTCTGTTTTAAGGAAGGAGGTTCAACTGGAGAAACTTCTGAGGCCTGTGAATGCTAAACAGAGCTTGCGTGTGTGCTTCAGGAATAAGCCGTTATCACACGTAGGATAATTCAAGAAAATTAGAACCTTATGAGCTAGACTGAATAATATTTTTGTTTCGTGCCCTACAACTGTTGGTCTTTCTGAATATTTCTTAAGGCTCTGCTATATCTGAGGACTGTGACCTTTCGCCTGACCCAGCAACATACCGTAACCTTAAATAACAGAATAATAAATCCCGCCATCAGCACCATAGAGGGGGCCCCTGTTTTTGGATGTGTTGACCACATTACAGCATACTTTAACAAAAACAAGTTTACGTTTGCAACAGCATGTGTTTTCAGCTGTGATACTGTTGATCAACTCTAGCACTGACTAAGGAGGATATGTTAATGTTTTGCTCAATTACACTAGAGACAATAGCACTTCTGTCAGTTGCTCCCTCCCCCTTTTAAAAGAAGAAAAAAAAAGATTGACTCCTTGAACTTGATGCTGAAAGGTGAGCCTTTTCAGTAACCTGACTTCTGAGAGCGCTAATGCCTACGAAAAGTACAGGAAGGCAACTAAAGAAGCTGTTATATATAAAAAACAAATCAGCAAGAATAGAAACAAGTTGGTTTTGTTTTTTTTTTAAAACAAGTTACACCTCCTTACACTACAGGAGATGGAGGTTATTTCTAGAAGGCATCGATGGCTCTTACAGATGCCATATTGTGGCTTCAACCAAACCACAGCCAGCTGTTAGGACATCCCCCCAGCGAGTTCTCCTTCCTCCCTCCTTTTTCATCACCGTTGACAATTTCACCACCCTGCCCATCATTCGCAACATCCCTCTCCATCTCTCTGGGTCCTCTTCCCAAACCTGCTATTCCTTCTCCTAGCATTTCTTCAGATGCAGCATTTCATTTCTCATACTGAAAAACTTGCTTATCTCCGTATCTAACTGCTTCAGACTGTGATGTCCCTGCGTGGTGGCTCTCTCTCTTTACCCCTCTCCTAGCCCCCTTCGCAGCCCCTTGAAGCAGAAGCGGCTCCAAGGCCCCGCAGAGCATTACAGCACTCCATGCACCATCCTTCGTTCTGCACATTCACATCTACAACAGCCCCAGGGCGCAAAGCAATCAACACAAATACCTTTTCTCTCAGTAACCCATCATACCATCTAAGGTCCAGTTACTAGTATTTTCTGTGAATATTAGCCCACCTACTTTAAATCTTCCTTCAGATCACCTTTCACCACAATGTCTACAAAAGTCATCACCAAGGCTGGGTGAATTCCTGAGGCTATTCCCCAGCCTAATGACTGGCGATCCTCTCCTGGATCGATACCCATCTCTTGTGGCTTGCTTCATACACAGAGTCCGAAGATGTTTTGAGCCCTGACTGTTTGCTTGTTCTATGCTACATGACGACAAACAGTCTTGTTTGGTTCACCATGCTTTCAAAACCAAGCTGGTAATAAAAATAAGCACATTAAACACACCCTATAGCCGAACGCAGACAACCTTAGGAAATAGAGTGATAGTAAGGAAAATTAACGGCCTTACTTTTTTTTTAATTTATTTTATTTTTAGACATACTAGTCTACAAAGCAACTCTTTCTCAAGAATTTAATGGCCATAGATTGCCAAAATTTAACTGCCAGACCTCTGGGAAAAACACTTCTGATGCATATGTCAGAAGCTAGCTATCTGCAAGAGGTAGACAAATGTAAGCTCTTGTTTTTCCACTGCAGTATGCTGCCCTGGATATCTTTTGATAGATCATCTTATTTCCTAAGATATAGACAATAGCATACATCAGCAGAAAAAATCAGCTAACAAAAAAAACACCCAGAAAAGAGGGAAAATTAATTTTTGCCCTTTTTGTTTCTGTCTGCCAGATAACATGAACATAAGGAAAAAAACTGGTTATTTTGAATAATGCTAATACACTATTTCCAGTGGGTTGTATATTTTTGTTTGGTACTAGAAAAGCCTTCAAAAACATTAAGATGGAAATCTCTCAAGTAATCAAGCAAAGGCTGCAAGTTGCACATAACTCTTTTATTTCTTTGGAGGTAAGTTGGGACTTGGGAGGAAAGCTTTGCTAATACCTCTAGAGAGGAAGGTAGTCTAGGATTTGGTTTACTTTCAAGCTATTGGATGAATTTTAATTAGATTTTAATTAAAAATCATAATTAATGGTGATTTTGACACATTTCCCAGATATTTATTTTTAGTTGCAAGAAGAGGTCATATTAAGATATGTCTGTAGCTGAAGTGTTCAGCTGTGAGGAGAACCAGACTAATACGCTGACAACTAGATGTTTGATCCTTTTAATTGCATTTTTTAAAAAATCTACTTAAATCTTCACATTAAGTAACCTGTGACAGAATGTCTACGAAATCACTTCATAAATTAAGAAAGAATTATGTGAGAGAACATCATGCTATACAACCTGCTTTCATAATACTAAAAGATCAGTAAAACTACATAAGAAGTTCCAAATATATATACATTTATTTTTATTTTTTTAAGAAAGTCTCCAAGAAATAACACAACAACTACACAATGCCAAACCTGCAACCTGATTGCTTTGCAGGGCACGGCAGAGGTAGTTACACATACATCTGGACAAGCCTGTCGTCTGTCACATTCTCCGTTTCATCAGACCCTGGGCCAGTGCCAGCACGATGCAGGCAGCCCCATCGCCAGGCAGATGGGGCACACGTTGTAGCAAGGCAGATACAACAAGACAGCTCCGGTCGGCATTCGTAGGCACACTCAAGCCCCCATAATTTGATCCTAAGTGAAATTTAATTCTCCTTTAAGGAAGAGGTCTACTCTCAAAATTGAAACACTGTATCTGAATCACAAAATACTGAATTTTTTAAACAGAGAATACTGCAGGACAAATACTGTGGGTAAGAAGAAATGCAGTTCATACTTTAAAAAGTGTGCCTAATTTCTCTTAATTATACGACTCAACATTCTATGTTTGAATCCTATATAGGACATATATATATATATGTATGTATGAATTATTTCATCCCTAGTCTTTGACAAATAGCCTGTTAAGATTGAGATGCAGATATAATTGGTTGTTCTGGCTTAAAATTGGGCCTGAAAGAACAAAAACATTACCTTTAAGAAATGAGGTACAATCACAGAGGTACATGGGAAAGCTTTCTAACAGCTGCTTGGCAATGACTGACTTTACCCAGACCTAGTTCTTCTCCTTATTAGCTTGGCAAAGAATTAAAGAGTTCAGGACTGGGTAGGGGAGTAAAGGAGAAGAATGAAACATGCTAAAAAGGAAGTATTGGAGACAGGTTAGCACCATGGACATACAACAACAGAAAGCTAATGTGTTACGAGTACGATTGCTACAATTCAGTATAGCAGATTATCATATTTTTCTCCTATATTTACAAAAGTTCAGAGAACAGTGACTCTTCATGGAATTATTTACTGTTGCAAACTAGAATTTCACATAAAGTATTTTCCTAATCACCTCATCCAAACAAACAGCAAATGAAAAAAGCCAGTAATTCCAACCAGGTTAGGATTATGAGTACCAAATGTTAATATATGAAAGAAGAAAAAAATGCATAGGCAAATTGCAAGATTCATAGCTTTGAAATATTTTACCACAAATGTTAGTGAGGTTGAAAAAAATGCACTTAAATGTCAGTTTGATAAAAGCCAAAAGAACATTTTCCACATGTGTTTGCATTTAGGCATATTGAAACAAGATGGAAAAAGTAACAGTCATTCAAACGTAAGGTTAAAACATCAGCTCTTAAGGATCATGATTTAAAGACATTTCTCAAAGTATTTTTTTTCCTTTTCTCAGCAAAGAGTCAGGCAAATTTATGCAAGTGTTCGTGAAAAGACCCTCTTATTCCAGATTATCTGGATATCTTCCCTCTACATTATCTCAAAAACGTACATGATTATACCCAGAAGCATCAGCCACCACAAGGCAAGTTTTACTGGTGATATTTTGAAACACTGTAGGAAAATGAAAAGAAAAACTATACCTCTAAATTATTAAAAGATTAAATTTCTAAATGTTGCTGAACACCACAGATATGTTTACACAGAGTTCTATCACAAAACTTAAAATATGTCTATTATATGTGATTATTTTAAGTATGTGTCAAAGAATTTTGACCAAACTTTCCCTCTATTAGCTTCTAATCACAATGTTTAAAGAAAAGTTTCAAGCTAAACACAGGTAACCAGAAATACTGTCAAAGAATTTCCATCAATTCAGTAATTTCACTAGAAGTTAATGCATTTTCCCCTTCCTACTCCCTTTTTGAAAGACCTTCCAGCGATCAGCTAGGACTCTAAAATCTTGTAGGTACATCCCTGGATCCACACCACGGCATCGCTACAGAACACATCGTTACAGAACACTGTAGCCAGAAACAGCTCCTTGCCCTTATACGTAAGCACTGAGGGTCAGAAAACATTTCAGGCAAGGCAAAGTATATAGCATTTACCTCCGTCATCCTTGGATGCATCAGATTATGTTCTAGAGCACTACGGAACAAGGTCATTTCCTTTGTTATTTCTTGGCTCTATTACAAAAACATTTACACTTGCTCCTGATGTTCCCTGTATACTTTTCTAAGATTGTATGCATTTATACTGCTTTGAAAAAAAATGTATCATTTTGTTTGATTCTTTCAAGTGTTATGGGAAGAATACATGCTTTTTGAGACCTGCCTGTAAAGTCTTCATGTCCCAATTTCCTTGCTAACTAACCAAAGGAAGGGAAAGCTGTTTGTCAAATTAGAAAGTGGCATATTCCTTCATCCTTTAAATAGCAATAACTTCATCTGTCCTACATTAAAAATGCAGAAAGACAAGCAACACAAAGCTTTTGAAAATAAGACTACATTTACAAAATTAAAAGCAATTTAAAGAACATAAACCTAATTATGCAACAATCACATGAGACCACAGTAGACGCTTCCCACTTGGCACAGTAGAGACCAGGTGTTAACTGTCAATAAATCTTTAGTGAATGCTAATTGAAACTGCTGCTTCACAAGCATCAACTTACTCCAGCTCACATCAAAGAGAAAATTTGTTTAACTTAATAGAAAATTTACCAAGAATATTTTAATATTAAAAGTATTCAGTCAAACAAGAGACCTTAAACCTTATCTTTGCTACAATTTAGGCTACCTAAAGCTGCACTGCAAATCATACTATGCTGCCTATAAAGAGAAGACAAAAAGATGTGTGCACATGTACACTTGGGAGAGAGAAATATTTTACTATAGCAATGCAGTAACTTCGTAATTTGTATTTTTATCTATAAATACATCACAACAGTAAAAATGTTAACCAAGTTGCAAAGTCTGGGTTTTAATTCAGAGTCGATAAAATATCAAAGTTTTGCAAGCAGATCTGTTCCAAGAACAAATTATAAACTAATTGCTTCCATACATCTCCCAGATTAAGAAATATTTGTCTAAGTAATATTCTCTTTCTACTAACACTAAGTTCAAAACAATAGTGAAAGTTGCTAACCACAATCTAAATCAATTTTATGTTTTTACAATATAAATGTTCCATGTCAATTCAGCTACAGTACTAAAATATCTATTTTTCTTCACCCCCTGTGCTATTTTCAATTACTTTAAATTAAGTATCCAGTGAGTATATTTAAACCAAGAAAACATTAGGAAAACATCAGAATATTTCAGTTGTTCAAGATGACACTATACATTCACTCTAAGCTATTAGCATGCAGTGAACTATAGTAATTGTCCTCAGGAACAAGCAGGAAGACGAGCCCAGAAAATCTTACTTTGAGCACAACCAAATAGTAAATGCCAAGTAAGATTTCTGTTTTCATTCTCTTTGACCTTACTTTCTCTCAGTGCTGCTCTGCCTTGAATATTCCTTAGGACAGTCACCTACTGATAGCAGGCAATAGCACTAATTTAACTCAAAAACACAGGCAGTATGTATTACCTCAAGCACGTACTCATACTCTCCAAACACATTTCCTTTCTGTAAGCTTTTGATAAGCATATAATCACACGTCCAAATCTTCATTTCCATTAGAATGCACTACAGAAGGAATCAACTATTTATTGTCAACGTCTTAAGCACTTTGTGGGAAGAACTGTTTGGAAGGACAAACATGTAAATAAGTTGCTTTCACTTTTGGAGAAGACAAAAAACTGGCTCTCCTACAAGCCAGGAGAACTTGTGCTGGTGGGATGACATCTGAGGACAGGCTACACAGAATAGGCTGCTACCCAAGAACACGCATCAATTGCCTGCTGGGGAGGCAAGTAAGGGAGAACCTACAGCACCAGCGTGTGTACTCAAAGTAGCTGTAAGCAAATGAGTTGAGGGTCTGGAAGCAGTCTAGCCACAGCAGCCTGGAGTTCACGAAGGTTAATTCTTCCTGCTAAAACACAGGGTCACTTTTCCCACACAGAGTTCCACACAGCTGCAGTTAAACCAACTCCGATATTCGTGCGAGCTTATTTAAAGCTATCGCAAGTGCTTTTACCACAACACTATTGCCTGCAATGTAGATGTATGCCAATTTTCTAAAACATAAAATATTTATCTTGACTAACCCAGTGTAAGCCCTGTGGGCTATTTAGAAGCAGTAGTATTCTGATAATATCACAATCATTAGACTTAATTGGATAAAACATTTTCTACAATGATCACAGCAATATGAGAAAGATGGGTTAAAACAGTATAGGCTGAAAGCCCAAGAGATGCTAATAATGCAAAGATATTTATCTGAATAACATAAGATATAAGGTCACCTTTTATCTCAATACTCTGTTGATAATGAAAAAGCAAAGCCAAACCACTAAATAATCAATGGAGAATAAAAATTACTAGATCTAAAGGAAACAGCTGTTGCCATCAAAACACAAAGCCTTTTCACACATGTAACGTGCCTTACAAAAGGAAGATGTGTAAACAAAATGAAGGTAAACATATAGACTGTAAGTAGCATTAGAGGTACCAAAGGTGACAAGAGGACTTGACACTGAAGCTGCTCCTTAAATTATTTCCTTTATAGCATAGGTGTTTTTTTTATTTTTTTTTTATTTTTTTTTTTTCTTTTAGGTTTATGTCTTTACATAGCTTTCTTATAAATGGATCATTTGCACTACTGAATTCTGGAATTTCAATAAGGGAGAAAAAGGAAGCAACTGGATTAACAACTTTGATCAATTACCCTTCCATTAAGCTTTCTACTTGAGTGGTGATATTTTCATACATGAAACAAATCCTCCTGTGTTGTATCAACAGAACACCTTCGTATTTGGAGAGAAGAGGAAAGACTAGGCAACATGCATGAAGGGAAAGACTAGGAAATGTGCAAAGGAAAAAAAAATATATATATATATATATATTCTTCATCAGGAACCAAACAGTGATGCTGGATAATCCTTAGAAATAATATACTGAATATTGATAAATTTGGGCCCCTCTCAAGTACACAAGCCTTATATAAGGCTTTATATAACAAGAATCAACTAGATAACATTCAGATTTCATGAAATAAACTATGTCCCGAATTAGGAAGCAAATAGGTATTTTTCTATAAAAGGTGATTGCCTTTAATTAACCTTTTTTTCTAAAAAAAATAGGTTCTTTATCAATATTCCAGTATTTGAGATTTTCATATACATTGCAATTTAATAATAATAATAAAGTACATGCTTATTCTAATATGGAGGTAATAAGTCTCCATTTCAACATATTTTCAAGTTGAAGCTTTAGTTACTTGACAATATCTCCTGCAGAGATTAGCCTATTATTATTTGCTACAGACCCTCTCAGAAAGCAAGAAGCCCATTTTCTCCAGATGACTCATTAACAAGCACGACAGAATGAAGTGTTCCAGCCTGAAATGCCAGCAGCTAAAAATAACTCATCCCACAGCCTATGACAATTCAGTCCAGCTCTTCACTCTATAGGCACAATCTCAGAGGGTCACCTTTTGGAAAAAAATTAGCATATGAAATGAACAGGGGAAAAAAAAATATATAAGTCACAAGTTACAAAAAAGCTGCAGGGGAATAGTACTGCATAAATCATTTCCAAAAGCAGTGTTCCAAACAGCACTAAAAGACTAATTCCACAGCAGAACAATAATAATTCATGGACTGAAAGGAACAACCCAAACATTTGACCCAAATATGACAACCCTCTGATAAACCAGTGATTTCGACTTCCCCCATCTGTGTATATACCCTGCCACTCTAAGCAGGAACAAAGCACGTTTAGTGATACCCTGTATTGCTCTTCGTGCTATTATTAAGGAGCTTGTGGTCAGCTATTAAGTTTCACAGAATCACACCAGCTCTCGTTGAATAGTATTTCTAAAAAGCAGCAGTTCATCAAAGTATTTGTGCATGAAAGAATTTCTCCCCCCCTCCCAAGGGGGATGGAATAAATGAGGAATAAACTTTCCTTACCCTAAACCCTGCAAAAAATTAATTACCCCGTGTTTATGAAGTATCAAAATATATTGTTGAGATGGAGAATTGGGAACCCAGCTGTTACCAAACACTGAGGTTTCACTTCTATGTCTGGAAAGCTACTGGAACAAAGCACCAGTGCATAAGCACCTGGTAGTTAACTGTCACACAGCAACCATTAATTTCATATCAACATTTTCTTTACAAACAAATTTGCATTTCCTTCTTCAGCAAGATAACTGACCTAGTATATAACAGAGAAAAGACAACACAATATACCTAACTTAAAAATACTTGATGTTTTCTCACATGACATTTTCATAAACAAATGAAGGAAACATGAAACGAAACTATGCATTTTTAAGTTGTGACACCACTAACTGAAAAGCATCAGCTAAAGTTATAATTTTATACAGAATCAAATTTCATCTCAGTCTTGGTCCAGAGGTGATTACCCTGTGCTGTTCTACAATCAGTATTTATTGAACGGTCAGGTCAAAACATGTAAACTTGACTAAACCTAAACAGCTGCAAAAAATCACTTTGTCCATTGTTCACAGAACAACTAAAACATCAAAATCTTCTAAGACAAGAGTTCATGCGGACTAGCACTGATGAAGCAGAAATGTAAGATACAGGGACCAAACAGGAAATAACTGGGATGAGGCAGCAGCACTGGAGGGTTGGCGCAGAAAAGAATCTGAAGTTAACAGGCTTCAAAACATAAAAATCAGTCAGTAACACTGCAGCAGCTGGGGGAGCTGCAGGAGCAGGAGGATGTATATTCTCCTATAATATAGTAGTAAGGATGAGATTTGTTAGATGTAAGGACAGAGTACTCTTTCCTACTTAGTAGTAATAAAGATCTCAACTGTCAAGTCCAATTTTGGCAACCTACTTGGAGATGAAAAGCAGTTTAGAGAGTTAAATGGAAGGAAAGTAGAATAAGAGATTATAACGTGACATGTAAGAAAAGATTGAAGAAACTGAGTTAAGTTCAGAAAAGAAATGTTTAGAAACACAATGGATAAATGAATAATGAGTCTTAAAGAAATCAAAGAACTATTTTTCATACCTCTGCAGGGTACAAAGGCAGGCCCTGCAGGAATGAGCTTAAAAGTAAGACTCAGATGACCCATTACAGAAAGCTAACCACATGTAGGAAGACACCCCACGTATGAGGGAGAAGCTTTCACTCACATTTTGAGAACAGTTGGACAAACTTACTATGGCTATTCCAGGTATGTATGCTTACCTTGTTGCTACAGAATGGACTCAAGGCTCATACCAGCCCTCTGGTTCTATAATTAACGATACAGGAGAAAACTGAACATTTCTTCAGTTTCCTTACCTCTAGGTTGAACATTCCTTTAATCTTCAACATGTAACACCACAAAACTCCCACAAGAAAGAAACCAACACCCAAGACTACAGCAAGGAGCTCACCACATTGCATTTGAAGAATGCAAGTCAACAGCTCATTCCATTACAAACTTAATCTTTACTGTTAAGGTCACAAAAGACAATGAGTACTCAGCTGTTCAAGAAATCAGGAAACTACTTCTTTCAAAGGAGTTCAGCCACTCTCAATCAGTCACTTAGGCAAAAAAAAATACATTTCTCTTACACAATATCAAAAGCAATTAGCACCTCATAACTAAAACACTCTTAGAGAGTAGCCTAATAAACATTGCACTAATTCTGGTGGAGATCACTGGGTCATGCCTTAGAATTGTGGCATGCAGGTTATCACCTTTAAGAAACATGGCAAATCACTGTTTCTTTGCTTCCAGATATGGGGAAATTTGCTGATTGATTACAAAGATACTTGCCTTGTTGCTAACCTACTGCTAAGAACAGAAGCTGTTCCTGAAACAACTTGACTGATTCCCAGCACCTCATCTACTTCTCTACGCCACTTAGTCTATGAGAACATTACAGTATCTATCTCCGTGTGTGTCAAAAGGTGAAGGGGTCTTCATAAATCTCGAAGATAGGAATTTTATCTTAAACATTCCCATGAGGTTTATAGCTTTTTATTATTTTCTAATAGGAAACAAAACTTAGCAAATTCTGTATTAACGGACACATTCTCTTCCTTTCCCTTCTGAAATACAGAGAGACTTCAAATGGCTTCAAAACCGAGTAAATAAAACCAGTAAATAAAAAATTATCGAACATAAATACTTCGTTTTTGCTGAACTGAAGGCCAAATTCCTTCAAAGTTTTTATATAGCTTCCTCAGGTCCTTATGTGATCACAAATGTCTGTAGTACACCAAGAAGTCGTGGTTAATCAAGTTGTATAAAACATATTTCCCTCTTATTTTAATTCACTAATTAGATTGTAAAAACAGCCGAAGTATAAAAAGGCCACCCTGAAAATCCTTTCAGAGATTAGAGCAGACAAAAAAAGAGATTGCCAACAAGCACGCTGATCCTGATGGTCCAGCTCGGAATGACCAACCAGTGTTAAGTGAGAAAATTCAACTTTATACTTTAAACATGCCTGAATGTTTTCTGTTATAGAGCTATTAATTGTGCTCAGACCATACACAAGACAGTAGAAATGAAAACGCATCAGATCAAAGAACAAACTGAACTGAAGCAATTTGCACCAGAAAAAAAACAACATGCAATCCTTTTTTCTTTTGGTATGCCGTGTAATACTTTGGGTAAAAGCACAAAATTTCTATTAAGGTGGATTAAGACTAAAGATTAAATGCAATTTTATATTTTCTACTTCAATCCCTAATGACTTAAGCTTAAATATATACATATTAATGTTCTAAGTAGGTTATTATAACAGTCCTCGTGAAATGATAAATTCAAAATTAGACTTTTCAGTTTTAATAAATAGTTTGATATCACAGTGAACTCTTTAATTTGTTTGCTTGAACAGGACCCTTTCCTAGTGGGTAGGAACAAAGCAGCTTTGAATTACAAACAATGCCCTGCAGTCAGTAAAACTCATGAGGTATTAATTTACAGTTTCATCTGTGATCAGTTAAACTGTATGTGAAATCTTAAACATCTTTAAAAAAAACACCACAAATAGCTCAATAAGATATTTTTTCAACAGTGCTTTAACAAAAACCATACAAGATTAACTTCTATTGTCAAAACAGAGCCAAATGCAAGTTGTGTTTAAATCCTGCATCCTAGTATCCAAATAACACCAAGAGATTCTATTCTTCAATAGTATCTGAAGAGCTGATTCAGAAGTAACATACAGTCTCCAAAACAACTTTACTCTGATTTTTAACTCACAATAATAATAATAATAAAAGCTGAAGTACATTCAAGTCAAGCATCAGGAAAAAATGTGCACATACTCGTGTGTATAATATATCTAACAATATAAATATACATTTTTTTTTGCTACAGTATATAGATCTGTATCTTCTCTCTATTTAACAACAGATGGCAGTTAAAATCTAGTGGAAATGGATTGGTCTAGAATCAGAGCACTGTCACTTTACATTCTCATGTTCCTGATCTCATCTTCTACTAGTTTAAAAGTGACTGTGTTGTGGCTTTATGCCATGTTCGAAGGCACAACTGTATGTGCAGAGCTTTCTTTTGGGGGAGACAATTTAGCAGTAATATGTAATTGTGGTCAATTGTGTATACTGGGAACATCTGAAACATTTATATTTCTCTTAAAACTTGAGCTTTTATTTCTAAAAAGTAAATTTTTATATGTTGAATTAACTTAGCCTAACTGTTAAAGACTGTCCATTTTACAAAACATTTTCTTTAATAAAGATTTTTATTAATAATTTCTCATTCATTATAGAGGGAGATGATAATGTTAAGCTTTAAATAGAAATCCATTATGAAGTCCATCTATGTGAACATAGAAGACTTGAAAACATACGGAAACATTTCTAGTAGTTGTCATAACTTGAAGTAGATAACACTCTTCAAATTTAGAAACAGTTGTTTTAAAAATACAGGACTTTAAGCCATTAGTCCTGAATATAATTTACAACTCTGAAACAGTTTTCACTGAGTTTTTTGTTTTGTTTTTTAAATATGTAAGCACAAATGCTAGTCAATTAACATAGATCATGACTTGACTATTGTATTAGTATCACAGAGCAACCGTGGAAATGACTTATGTGCTACTTCGCAATAACTTGGAGTGGGAACTACTGGAATGCTCTACAGAATATTCTCATGCACAGTGGCACCTGACAGTGAACATGCAACACATAGCGGTGTATTTTTATTTCCTGTATTTATCAAAGTATCCACAAATGTATCTCATTTGGCTGATCTATTCTGGTGTGGCAAGAGTCAGAATTCAAGCAAGATGACTGAAGTTTAAATTATAACATGACCCAAAATTAGTTTGCAGAAAAAAAGTTAGGAAGCTCTACTTGTGATGCACACAAAACCTGTGTTAAACTCTGAAGTTCAAAGTCAAACACATTAAAGATAGGAAGAGCTGGAAATAAGTATGGCTTCTTCTTACCCGTGCTACTTTATATTTCATCTCCCCATTAAGCTTTTGGCCCTACCCCTTCTATATACACACTCTTTATGAAGACAGAAATATATCACAAAATACTACCGATAAAGTCAGTAATTTCTATAGTGAAGCACTTGCATTCAAGTATAAACAAATGTATTTTCATAGGATCCCACTGGGATTAAAGGTATAATTATCCTCTTTCTGTGGGAGCAAAGTTAAGAAAAATGTACTCACTAATTATGAGTGCTCAACTTGATATGCTTAGGATCTGTTTTTCTCAATATTCAGCTTTATCTAGTACTTAATATGTTTCAAGTATAACTCCCATTCATCTACTTACAGTTGTACTTATTCAGCACATTAAGAACATAAGCCAAATGCTTGGAAAAAAAATCACCTGCAAACGTTACAAAATTTCCATAGAAAACCAGAATACAACTTTCCAGGAGAGAACTCAATTCTGCTGTAAGGGAACGCTGTCATCACTTTCCACTGTCTTCTTTCACTCATCTGCACCTATTCCAGCTTTCACAGTGCATAATACCCCATAGACACAAGCATCTTCTCATAACATCACAATTCTTCTCGTATTTTGCTCTGACCAGTTCTACGTAAAAAATAGCATATGACCGTAACACTGGCATGAAGATAAATACATGAACTTGTTATCTAGATAGAAAAATTTAAGACAATCATCTTAGTGGAGATGGTAACTGCCTGTATAAATGTCACTATTCAGTTTTAATACAAATTAATGTGCATTACTTCAAATCACTTTCAAAGACAATGGTTAGGCATATCCATATGAAAAATATTCCCAGAGTAAGATCTTGACTTGAAAAATTATGAACACACAATCATCACTTCCTTATTGGAAATGATACTTGACTGCACATTTGTTAGTCTAGTCTAACCTGTAGAAAAAAGAAGTATTTCCAAAAAAGCAAGTGCAAGATACCACTTGGGAAAGACATATCCTGAAGATGTGAAATGAAGCATATGTCCAGAGAAGTTCCAAAGGTCTTTTTATCTGCCCAGTTCAGTTTCAGATCCTACAACAGAGAAGTCAAACTTGATTGGGAAAGATTATTGAGTTAAATCAATCCTTTACAAATTAGAGAGCTCTAGAGTGCTGCCTTGCACTTCTGAAAAAGGGAGCTGAAGTTGCTCGTGTTCTCATCACATGATTTTCTTTTTACATGCCTTGTATATTTAGGACAGGAATGCAACAGCCATGGCAGACAACCATTAACGCATCCCATATGAAAAACTTAAAGTTCTGGAAGACAATTAAGTACATTTTCCAAAACCTTTACTGCAAACCATCCAGATTTAAAAAGCTTTTAAATACAAATTTTATCAGAAGAAATCCTGAATATGGATAGATGAAGAGCACACATATAAAGAAAAAACTTCCGATCACAATTTTCTACACCTAAACAGGCACAATCTTTTTAGTTCCCTTTTAAAGGATGCATGCCACCCAGAAGAGCAGACACTAGTATAGCTACTGTTTTCTATGTGCTCTCTTACTCCTGTTTTCCAGTAAGTTTCTTCAAAACCCAACTATCCTCCTGCATTTCCCTAGGACCAAAACCATCTGAAAACTTATCATGCTCTCCTTTCGAGCAGTATGGCTTAAATTATTATTCAGCTTAGTTTCTACCTAAGATCTTAATTTATGAAATACCTGTTCAAGTCTCTTATTCCCCATCCATTTTTAATTTTTAAGTTTTAATAAACTGCTTCTGAGAGGAATGGGGTTTTTCACATGACTTTATCTGGAGACCTTGCCTTATTTATTTGCTGGCTTTTCTCTTTCTTTTTGATGTTTAACAATTTTCTATTTATCTGGTTAAAGTGTTTATTTGTGAGCATTTTTGCAAAATCCTATTAAGCTTTGCATGGCATCCGTATTTTTAAAGTCAGCTGTGCCCTTGCAACTCACAAACTTAGAAGGTTCCTCAAGCGGCAGACTTCAGAAATTTCCAAGCCTTACAAAGAAGAAGGGAAAACAGAGCATGCAGACAGCATCTGTGCACATGTTGCAACATAAGAGCACATGGAAAAAGCCCTTATGTCCAAAACAGCCATGATGAGCAAAAAGCAGAGTATGCTGTAGCTATGCCTTCCCTCTTGAAGAGACAGCATTCTGCTGAACCTGACTTTAGAAATACTCCATTTAGGTGCCAAGACGGAACCAGTACTTTATTCCATTTCACAGGGATCACAGTGGCTTGAAAGGAGGCCTCTTTCCCTGGTGCTTAGCTTCACTTAGGTGCTTTGCAATAAAATTCTGACCAATGAAGAATTCACCTAGAGAAAATAAGAGCTCAGCTGCTAAACAGGTAACAATTTCCAATTAATTTCCAAGTCCATTCCTAGCCCTCATACAGAAGCACATACCCCCTAACTTCAGGTATGTGCGCAGCCTTCAGAAACGGAATCTTTCTTTGCTACAGGTGGCCTGTGGCACATGCTATGAAGCAATACATGGGCACAGAGAACAACGAATTTAAATCAATTATAACAGCACTTCGGCACAATTGAACCAAAAGGATTAGCATATTGGAAGATTTTCAGGTCTAGATCAGAGTGCTGCTAGAACATAACACATGGTAGAGGTGTGTTGGGTGAAGGTGTCATTGTATCTCTCAGAAGTAGTGTTAATTCTGAGCACAAAACTGCATCTTCAGTAACAAAGACAACTTGATTATATAATCACTTCTTATTTTTAGTTTGGGGCTTTTACTTATCAATTTCTGCTTTAAAGCAAGGATGAAACTGTGTGGTATCCATTACAAAAACACTGAGTTGCGACAAGCTTTTATATACATTTGGTATTTCCTAATTTTGATATTCTCTAATGGCCATGGCAAAACTTTAGCCAGTGGTAAGAGCAGCAGCAATGTTCAAGCTGTACAGCCAGTTATGTTAGGGTAATGCAGTTACAAGTCTGAGCACAAGAATGGCAGCTAGCTGGCCACTAGCTTCCAGTTTTCCTACCACCAAGGGCATTGTAACTTCTGGCAAATTAAATTCACAACTAATCACTTAAATAACATTAGAAGTGATACAATTGCCTATATTAGATAATAAGGAATTTGGAGTAACAACCATGAACTGCTTAAATGTATTTACATTATCAGTGGTTCCAGCTCATAACAATAATCTGCTCACAAAGAACTAGTTTCAGTTATACTTCCCCATGGAAAAATAAAATCTTTTACAATACATTATCGATAAGAACATATTTATGTACATTCTTCAGCATTGTGACTTCTTTTATTCCCCTTTATTTGAATGCACCATTTTTTTTTTGGTTAATACAGTAAATCTGTTGTATTAAACCTGAATCTGATTAATGCTGCACTGTATCAAGCTAAGTAGAATTAAATTAGTGTATAATTGATTAGTGTGTAATTGGAGCAGAGCTGTAGATTTAACAAACTTTAATTAGGATGGCTTATTACAGATAATTTAAGTTATCATAATATAAAACAGAAAATAGAAGTATTTGGTTCATCAGAAAGCTTAACTTAAGATCAGGTGGACAACCTCACAGATTAGAGACACACAGAAGATAATGCTTTCAAAGTTCTTTAAGACAAGTAGATCATAACAAGCTAAGTCCCTTAAAGAAAGGCAAATTGCTGATTAACCTTTTACCCTGGATTTCCTAAGCAATTAGACTGTTTATACTAATTTACTATGATAGACTATTCTAATAGAAGAGGGTAAATCTACAATGCTCTAAAATTAAACATCAAAATCCTTTTAGCAAGTGTGCGATGTTGCCAGAGTTGAAAGAGAAAGATTACTACAATTCTCAAAAATGAAAAAGTTACTTTCGGGATTGAAGCATACAAAGCATACACATTCACTAAAGCAGCATAGGGAACTAAGTGGCAGCATCTAAGCTACCAGACTTTATCCATGTTTTCTTAATTCTCCTTTAGTTGGTAACTCCAGTCTAGACTGAGGGAAGAACTGCACATTCCCCTGAGTATACTGCCACAGTAATTACGTTCATTATCTTGCATGCTAACAACAAAGATATAATAATCTACCAGTGAATAATTCATACATTGTCAGGTCCCTCTATGATGTTCATTAGAAATTGTACTACATACAGTTCCAGGTGGAATGCAATTTTTTTAAAGATGCATTTAACTACATAAATAAATTCTTTAAGTCAACTCATATTTACCTTCTTAACCATTAATTTATTTAGTAAGTGTTGGAAACATTTTTTTTTTTTATTAAATCGTTATCTTATATATTTAATATGCATACCAAGCAGGGGACTTAAAGAGCCAGTGGGCAACTTCACAGATAACCGTAAATCATGATTTTAAGAGGTTAAACCTTAAAAATTCTAAGTTAACAAGAAATGAGTCAAAGAGCTTTAAAAATGGTCACTGGTCCCTTCCCTCCTCTGCACCCCATGATGACTTTTATTTTTTAAAGACCAACATTCAAGTACCGTTCCCTCCGTTTTACCTAAATACTTGCTATCTTCATCTTACAGAAACAAAACAAATATCATAAATAAGTAAACAAGTGAAAATAACTGACCTATTTGTCTACTATAAGCAATAATTACAGTATTTTTCCTCTATGAAAACTAAATTCAATATACCTATTTCTAAGATTTGCCTCCCATTTCACCTGCTTTTTATAATTTGCTTTCACCGAAGCTGCTAAATTTAGTTTGGAAAAGGTAAAATGAAAGCATCCTAATTCCATTTCAAAAATCACTGCTTCAGGTTTAGAACTGCCTCAACTTGTCTAACAACCCACGCGTTACTTTATTCTCTGAATCAATGTACTTGATATATTCTCTGAATCAATGTACTTTAATACCTTAAACACGATAGGGTATATATATGTCACTCTCCCCCCAACTCGATACTGGTCAATCCTAAAACTTTTCACTAATTTCAGGTTACTGATGGCAGACATATTTTATATACTCAACACAAGTTAGCACCAATTTTGTTCTCTGCATACATGAGGTATGAAGACTGATGAAATTGGGTAATAATAATCACAGTGGATCGCAATGTTCTCATTTGCTTTTTGTATGCTGATTACAGTCACTTTCAGCAAGTTCATTCACACTAAGGAAATGCACAATCAATCTTCTGTTTAAGAAAATCATGAATGATTATCCAGCTTCATTAGCCCACATCACAAATATCATTTGGCAAAATGAAATGCCATGTTGATGCTGATACAGAAGTTAATACAAGAGCAAATACACCACCCTTCAGCATCAAGAAAATACTTAGTGGAATTAAATGGTTCTCAGCTCTTCCTCATTTCCATGATCATTAATGGGGTAGGTGTAGGGGGGAAACACCTCCAGGTGGCTCAGTCCTATGCAAACTCATTAGGTTCATTATTATTATTATTCATTTCATAGTGTTCATGTTAGCATGAGTAAGAAATTGGGCATTCACAAATCCAGGTCCATTCTTCATCATTTTAAGAATCCAAGATGAGTAATTAAAAGCTCAGTACCAAGTCATTCAAATTCACTTGTACACAGAAACATTGCAAGTTTAAGAGAACTAAATCAGAGATCACAACTTAAGGGAAAGAACTACACCAGTTCTTACTGTTAAATGCTTTTTGAGGAAACAGAATTATGTGCCTGAAGTGCCCAGAAATATTCTGCATTACCACCATTTATCAGTGGCACGTATACTTTGTAGTCTGCAATTGACCTTGTTTCAAGCCTGATATCATCTACATTTGTGTAATATCACTTTCTTTGATCTAAAATACAAACAGTGCAAATTCTAGCATGCAGATTTCAACATGGCCAGTGTTTGCTAGTTCCACAAAACTAGTCGTAGGATTAATAGTTTACCCAGAACAATATCACCAGGTGTAAAGGTTTAGTAACAGAAAGAGCTCAAATTTCACTTTTAACCTACTTTTCCCATTTTTCTTCTCGGGTACATTCAGTATCTGACACCTTTTCAAATGTACCTGTATCTGAAACTTCTGTTTTTTTTCTATTCTGTATCACCACTACCTTCTTCTGAATATTATACCAGCATACCACTTCATTCATTACAAGTGGAAAAGCTTCTTATTTAGGAGGTTTTAATAAATAGATACAATGCTTACTAACTAAAGCTTCAGAGCACACTAAAAACACAAAGAAATGTGATTGTTAAATGTGACAGTATGAACACATTTTTACAAGAAACCCAGAAATCTTCTCATATGTTCAATTTTCAATGGCTTATAGTGAAATCAGTCCCTAAACAAACTGTGATAGCCTTTTACTTCTTTCCCAGCACTGCTGCCTCTCCATTATCTACTTTATTACACAAGTACTCATGCTCCAGTTGGTCTCTAAATAAATCATCCTCCCACAAGAGAAACTAGTTCCATTCTTAAATTATGAAATTTAGATCAATTTTCTGGTGCTTTAAATCAATGTAACTGATGGGCCAATTTCAAATCAATTTGATGCATGTAATTTACAATAAGCATGCACATCCTTCCTCTGAAAGGCTAACAAATGAATTTTTCAATGACCTCACCATGATTACCATAGGAATGTAAACACTCAGCTGTAACATTAAAAAAATAAAAATTTAAATTAAAAAAAAAAAAAAAGAGGAATAATAATAAAAAAAAAACAAACACACCTTCATCCCCAAAGCCCCCTGAAACTGAGGGGAACTCCTACCCACAAGCAGAGCATAAAAGGTAAAAGTAGTGCTCTTCACTATGGTGATCCAAATACACCATCAGGCCCTTTCTCATCCACAAAAGTAGGTCATTTTTTCATGCTTGGTCCACTGACAGTTTGATACATCTCCATACTTTTCCCAGAAGTTTAAGAATATGATTGATAACTTTTTGTTCTTTCTCAGTGAAATACAACAATACTCACCAGAAATTCAAGCTTACTGGTAACTTTAAGATATGGCAGACATGCAAAACAAACAAATCTACTACGTGGTGAGGAATGAAGTATGTTGAAAAAGCTTGAAGTCCTATACACTAGAGTGTATATCACTCTATACTGAATCTAAGTGATCTGTTATCACTCTGTAACTGAATCAGCCTTCAGTTCCAGACCCCCTATGTCTAACTTAAAAACAAGACACAAAAGAACACCCAAAGGAACAAACAGGTTGGGATTCCACAAGTAGAGGAAATTTTAAGTTCAATTCAAAAGCAAACAAAACTAAATTAAAAAAGAAATAGAAGTTAAAGTTAACTAAACAAATAGAAAATAAAAACAAAACCTCAGAGAAGACACCAGATGCATCATCTACCAACAACTCCTTTCCTGCTGTTAAAACACACGTTGCTTTCTGCTATATGTCAGGAGCTCTGAGGGCTGCAGTTCCCTACTGCTTGTTTTACTCAGAGCTTGGGTGGTACCTACACAGAGCTGCTGCATTTCTTTCTTTGCTACTCCTATCAACATTTTTGTCATGTTTCAAACTTTGTTTTACTTAACTGATTTTGGAAGCAGCAATTACTCTGACATCTAAGTAGTGTGGGTTAAGTTAAAAATACAAATGACAGAAAAAATGCAGCAATATTTAAGTCCATATAAAAACAGTTGTGCTATTGCTGTCACGGCATGAGCCTGAAATCTCCATTACATGTGCTGTTTTTAAACATATGTTCTGCAAAGGTCACCTTTTTCAGTAGCTTTATTGATAGGCAGCCTTGATCTCCAAGTATTAAAGGCAGCAAAACATCACTAAATTGCAAAAATGCAAACTATGAAACAACATAAGAATATATGGGATATTTGAATCAAAGCAGACACCTGTCCATAACTGCAGGCAGAAATGATCCAGGCCACAGAACAAACTGCATAGATCAAACTCCCCAAGAGTAACTTACCATTTACGTTAGCCTGAACTGCATCCTATATAGGACCAAAAGCCACAAAACATCACGCTTGCCACAGACAGGAGTATAGGGTAAAACGATCGGCGTTGATCAATGATCAACAAAACATGGTAGAGAAAGAAGTATTAACAATGCCTAATGTTCCTGCAATATTAAGAGGGATGACCATTAGATGACCCGAGGTCCCAAACACACAAGAAAGCCAAAACCAAACCAGAACTGTACTCATCTATTTCACTTCTCCAGATTTTAGTTATGAAGAGCAAATTTTTTGTTCAATCTTAACTATGAAAATAACCCTAAATTAACAAACAAGCATTCCTAGCAGCTAGCACATGCATTCCAGTCCAGTCCCAATTTTTTTTTGTCTTATCTTTAAATCCTACATCAGTGGTTATTCTTTTCCAAGAACACAGTGTTCATGTCTCCACTTGTTTATTCTTCAGAGAAGATAAAAGCGTCCTACATACATTAACCACTATGAGTTTAGAAGCAGCAGTCTCATACTTGAAAGGTTTCATAATGCCATCAGAACTACCCAGACAGCTCAATTGAGAGTGAATTGCCCCAAGAATTCCTAGGTCTAAAAAAAAAATTTCAAGCTCATAGACACAGAGCTAATGATAGAGCCAAGCAATCAACTGTGTTTAGGAGTAGCTGTGTGCACTGTACATGTATTTCAGGGCAACTGTCAGACTAGCTCTTGCCTACTCCCATAGCCCACATTCATTAGTTAGCATACATAAGGAGCATGCCCTCTTTTTAGATTCACCCAGGAAGATTTCAGCCCATGTACTCTGGCTACAACAGGAAGGCAAGTGCAAAAGCAGGGACAGTCCAAAGCAACAATTTGAAAGTAGAAGAAATCCAAAGTAGACACTAAAATAAACGCACCCACAGAAAACACTAGCTGCCTGCCCAGACAGCATCCATATTAACTGAGTGTCTTTTCCTCAAAGGCTACCTTCCTGAAAGCACAGCAGGATTATATTTAACATCTGCCTTTCCAAATACTATCCCTACATGTAAATCCAATGAGTAAGTGTAATTAAGCAACCTTCATTTACATATTAACACCAACTGGCTTGGATAACCTACAGTCTAGTCTATTTAAAACAAGAACAAAACAAAAAAAAAATTTACACGAACAGGGCCAATACTAGTGCTGTATTAACCACATGTATTACAGGCAGCATTCTAACTCAGACAACTACAAGACTTACTCTGTCCTCCCAAAACCAGACATAATGTGGCCATTCCACTGCAAAGTAAGGCAGAGGAGATAAGGCCACAGCAGACCCCCCAGGGTCCGTGACCTGGGGTAAATGACTTGCACTCTCCCAGCACCAGAAGGGGTTAGGCTAACCGCAGTCTGTATCCTTTAAGGGCAAGCCTACACAGCCTCATTCCAAACCTGCATTTGCATGATGAAAGAGCAGGAAGAAAAAGCAAGTCCAGAAAATGTAAGCTTATTTGTGTTTTGAGAAACTGAAACACCGAGCACAATTTGTAAAGTAGTATATACACCCCTCAGGCTAAGAGAAATTTGCATATCAACATATATTATGCTAAAAATAGCAGTTTTAAATTGTTTAGATATACATAGAATACTTACTTGCAAACATTTCTTCTCTAGATAAACACCCGTTTGAAGTCTGCACTTAATACGATCAAATGTTCTTCATTAGGATCAAAGTTCATCCAATTCAACAAAGTTGTTTTAAATAACGCCAAGTATTCAGAGAGAAGTCATGATGTAATATGAGAAATTTACATACTGTGTTCCCTCTCATTGTGGCTTTGGGTTTTTAATGCGAAATTTAACATCTGCATATGCTTTCCCCTGCCCCAGTTTATTAAGGACTTAACAAGGAAAAATAATTTGTTTCATAATTGTCAGGATACTGCTTGCAGGATTTTCATTCCTTCACCCAACCAGCTTGCCAAATCCAGCATGCCTCATTTTAGATCAGTTTGCCTGTCTTAAGCTCCCAGATTGGTTTAATATTGGCTTGCTTCTCTTTTATACTAAAAACAAAACAAAAAAAAACACACATGCAAAAATCAGAGAAGCAGTATTAAAGGTCATGGTTTTTGCTCTCCTTAAAATGAATCTTTTAAGCATTGCCCCTCTTCGAAGACAGCAAATTTGAATAGTACCCCAAGACACAAGGGAGACCAAAGAGGTAATGTGTGACACTAATGACTAACACTGAATTCAAATGGTTTAGAAAGGCTAAAGTAAAATGAAAGCTGGAAAAGTGGGAGAAGGGGCTTCTAATACTCAGAGAAGATTCATCCATCTACACTAAAATACTGGGCCCAAATACATAAGGCCCAGACTGATGACAAAGACCAAAGAATCTGGATGCTCTGAAACAGTATCTGTCAGTGTCTGTTTTACGAAATTTATCACAATTACTGTACAGTATAATTTTTTAAAAAGACATATGTTACTACTACATCTTGGTTGTGGAACACCCTATCTACATTCACAATCACACTGACTAAAACATGAGTTTGTGATGTGTTTCCTCATTATAGTCAGTAAATGAATCTCTAGTAATAAGCATTTAAGTGAGACAGACCTATGACACACTGAACAGAAGACTTCCATGAGGGAACATATCTAGGATTTCATGCTCCTTCAAGTAAGCGATAATTCTGCTTAGCTACCACACACAAGCCGGAAGGCCTAGTAGCAGTCACAAAATGAAGTGTAATCACCCTTTCATGCAGATTGATAACCCAGACAAAAAAAAAACAAAAAAAAAACAAAAAAACAAACAAACCACTGAAAAACCAAGGTGTATCTAGAATCGTGTACCTATCTATAGTGATTCACAAATTTCTCATTACTGAAACTTTTTTGAATTTATAATTCATTTTTTAATCTATAGTGTAACACAAAGAGTTTGAGAAGCACCTACATACAAATGAATGTCAGCTTTCTCCTCCTGTTCAATTAGAGATTACTTCAACAGTGGCTATGTAAAAAGATGTGAAATGAAACAAAGTACGATCAATAAAATTATTTATCAAACTTAATTGGTAACTCACACACACGGTACTGTCCAACAAGCAGTCCAAAGAAGGCCTCCCACTGCCAATTACCACAACACAGGTTCTTGCAGATACCCGATCTTGTAGATGATCTCACTTGGTCCCAGGAAAAATGGACACAATGAAGGACATAAAGTTGTTGTGTTTCTTTTTAATTTCTAAAGTGTTATCTTGAGACATTCAAAAGACATAAAAATAAAATTTATCAGAGTAAAAAGGGTCATCCAGCTTCCTTTGCTGTGCTTTTACATGTGGTGTGAAGTTACGTTAACATTAGTTAAGATTTTCATTTCATTTACTTTTATGCATTTTAGGTACTTTTGAATCTTTAATAAACTTAAGTTAATTATCTTTAATAAACTTAAGAGGAGAGTGGAAAATTTGGTAAAACGTATCTGTACCTACCCACTTGGTTATATTGACTAGGAAGAACTACCACATTCTATTAAAAATTATAAACATTTCTAACAGCTGTAATGCAGGAAAGGGAGTACTAACAAATGAGTTTTTCAGACAGATTAGCAATCTTCATCTTCCCAGTTGTCTGTGCCACAGGAGTGGATCCTTTCCTCTGTAACTTTCTGAGATTGGGCCTTTGACATACTTGGCCTCGTATTTATGATTTCTTTTCAACTTCTACCACTCATAACATATCTACACATATATTGAATCCTATAGACTATTTCCAGTAAGTGCATCCTAATGTTCTTCTTAGGTTCTGCGTATGTGTTGTTTGGTTTTGTTTGTTTGTTGTTTTTTGTTTTTTTTTTCCTTCCTCCCCTCTCTGAGGTCTCTCTAAAAACCAACTCCAATTCCTCTGGACATATCAAAGCATATGAAAGAAAAAGGGTGAGAGAGAAAGCAAGCAGACAAAGCAATCCTTTTTTAAATCATCCTCTTGGAAAACTGGAACACGTTTTCAATTGTTCATAGCATATTCGAAGAAAAATTTCAGAATTTTCTAAAGCCATTTTAACTCACAAGTCTCTAGACTATCAAACTGCAATCTTTAAAAGAAGGCGCACCTTTTCAAGTAGTTATTTACTTCTCAAAATGCAAATTTCTAAGAAGAATTCATTTTCTACCCCTCAAAAAAACATGAAGGGCTTTCAAAAGCTGATTTACCTTCTCATTTATACAAGGTAATGCAGTATATTTGCATAAAGCAGTCAAAACTTTATTTTTTGTAACGTAATAAGTAGCTAACTATGTAACCCCTGCCGTTTTAAAAGACAGTCCTCTTGTTAGTAAAGCGTTCAAAGTGACAATTTCAGTAACTCAGCATCTCTTTCTGGATAATTAGATGTTTTATGAATATGCAGATTTCACAGAGCTGATTGGCTCAAATAGATCCCATTCCTCAAGAACATCACGATCCATAAAAAAATGCTTTCACCCAAACTTGCATTACACATTGATCTGCAAAGGTCAAATACAGATCACACCAGACAGAAGTACCCCTGCCCAACCTTTGTGCAGATACAGGTTATGATGACTAGTTTTCCATTGGTACCGTGACCTGTATACACAGGATTTTCCTTGTAGCAGATCTTTACAAAACCTCTGGGGAGTACATGGGTGGAGATTTCACGCCATCCACATTACCACAGCATGCAAGTTAAATAACATAACAATAGCACCATCCAGTGGCAGTATCTTTCATTTTAAAATTTCACCATTTACTTCCATGATCCTAGTGGAGCAAATGTGAAACAAATAAGCAGGGCATTTGTTCTTCTAATCACACTTCATAGAGCAGCTCACATCCCAAGAATATAGGTAACTAGGTGGGAAATGCAAGGGCAGTATTAGCAAAGAGCCTGAAAAGAGCAGCTGCACATAGAAGTAATTGTACAAAAACAACACGGAACTTCAAAAATCAAATACAAGATCCTGCTCCTTGCAACATTTACAAGATCCATAATATAAATTTGTTCCAGTGCTCTAATCCTTCTCATATATTCACTGAAGGTTGAAATATTTTTTCACCTGAACTAGGAGCGTAAGCATCAGCTTTGTCTTGCATTTCAAAATAATGAAGAAAATAATTCAGTGTCTTCTCAGTATAAATTTTTATTTTTAAAATCTGTTCTCTGTATATTATAGGCCTGTTCCTCTTTTTTTTTTTTTTTTTTTGGTTCTTTTCTTCCTTATTCCTGTCTTTCAGTTCAGTTTCTCCCTCCTGCCCATTTGGTTATGTCCTATTTCCTTAGAAAAGTGATTATTTCATATTTTCAAGTACCGAAGTGGTGACCTCATGGTAAGCAGCAGTGGCAGAGCTAAAAAAATCTCATTAATGAAAATAAAATGAAAAAAAGGCTGCTGTACAGGAATTGTCGTCTACAATAACCAATATGCCAGGAATAGGGAAAGAAATAACTGGTTTTAAAGCTGTTTGCAGAGTGTTTTTCTCAGCATAGAGAAAAACAATAACTAAAGTCATACTATTTAAAAATTCAATGTCCAATCACCGACACAGGCACAACCTTCCAATTTAGGAAAAGGTCCCATAAATTATACCAACCATTCACAAGTGCATTTGGACAACTAGGATGGCATGATTTTGTCTTCATTGTGAAGTTTGATGTTTAACGTGCTAGAAAGCTTTAAGAAACCTATTTCAGAATACTCCCATAGCTGCAGCTAGGATTACAGTCCAACATGATTAGCTTTGTTTTGAAATCAGAAATCCATGCAGAATTCTGTCAACAGAGGTGAACTGTAGGCTTATTCACTGTTGCATACAGACATTTCACTGTTGCTGAATGCTAGTAACAGTAGCTTAAGATAAATAACTTTTTTCAAGTAGGTGATAAGTGAATTCAGAAGCAAATGACCATAGCCCATCTCAGCTTTCACCAAAATCATAAAGTAACTTGTCACTACAGTTTAAAAGGACAGGCAACTACAGTAGTTAATACTACCTCGTTTAAATACTCACTTTCAATTTACAGCACTCAACACATTTCTGCACTAATACTTAATTTCCCAAAGTAGTTTTTCCAGTAAAGTGGAAGACTATGAGCCTATCTTTGATAGGCCAGTGTGAGACCTGCACACATCTGACATCCATAATAAATCTAGGACAAGCAAAGAATGTGTCTATTCAGTTTTGTTTGCTTCTACATCAGGAATTAACAACTGAAATGAACTAATATCCTTGTATTCCTGTGGTCTGTGCTGCCACTCCTTAAGAACTCTGTTGTTTCCCCCCCTCCCAGCCAGAGCCAGCTACATCCAAGAGACGAGACCAGGCCATGATGCAGGAGCAGGGTGCCGAAGATGCTGAACTGGCACAGGGAGTTCATCTCTGCCACCTCCCACATGCTCCTGCACCAGCTTGAATCATTTCTATTGGTTTCAGCTGCTCAGCAGAGACACTGGCATCTGCAGCTGCAACTGCACCAGCTGACTCATGTGACCAGAAGGTAGGGCTGGATCCCTCGCAGCAGCTGCGCTCCATCTGCGATCACTGGGCTGGGGACAGGAGCAGCAGTCTGTGTCAGTTGCTGTTTCCGCCGCCTGTAAAGCAAGGTCATCCGATCGTACAGCCAGCACAGTACTAGGGCTGGAGACCCTGCTCAGAATAAGCAGATGGCTCCGTGGTCAAGGCATGCAGCTTCTGATTCTGCAGCAAGTTTCCCGTGCAATTTGCAGCCAGCTACGTTCCCTGTTTGCTTTGGCCACAAATCCATAAAATTACAATCTTATCTAACAGAAAGCTGCGAGAACAAATCAATTTTAAATGTCTGAGACGCCTATATACAATGATTACTGAGCTGTGTAAGTATGTAGATCAGTAGATAAGATATTTCCTGGCAGATCTGCAAAGTTATTCATGATCAGTAAGAAAAATCAGCTTTACGCTAAAACACACTCATCTCCTTACAAATGTAAAGACACATATCCATATTGGGCATATATACTTATACTGCTAAGTCAAGTCTCCTAGATATTCTGATTAGGTCAGACTCGAAGCGGTATTTTCCATCATACTAAAAAAAAAAAAAAAAGAACAGCTCAGGTCTCCGTATTTTCCTCCCATAGCAGGCTGTTCTGCCTGGTCTGTGTTACTGCCTGTAGGGGTGGAGAGGTGCACAGAACCTCACTCTAGCAAATACAGAACCGCAGTCTTTGCGCATGGATTTTTCCTGCCAGTCCTACACTGCTTTGTCTTCTCAGTTGAAAACCCTTTTCATTTTTTTCCCATCCCACCCCTATCCATCCTGTAACCTATCCAACGCCCTCTCCACTCTTCTTTCTGCACTGTTTACTTTTGGGCATTAGTTCTGTGTTTCATCCTGCAAGCCCGCCTCATTCTGCAATTCATCCAACTCCCTCTTTGCTGTTTTTTCTCTACTGTTTAGCTTACTGAACTAAGCTCTCCACCACTTCATGTACTTAAAGCAGATTTGGTGCAAAGGCAAACTTTTGTAAAGTAACCAAACAGCCAGATTTTGTAACACTATTGCTCATAACAGAAAGGATCAGACATAAAGCCTACTTGTAAGTACAAAGGACTGCTCTTCATAAATAAATGATGTACACCTTTGATCACTCCAATTTGAAAATGGTGATGACAAACTGCCTTCAACTCATGATCTCCGGCTTACCAGGAGGCAATGAAGAACAATTCACTCCCCCAAAACACCATAAATTTGCAGCCATTCCTAAAGAGCAATTCTGAACTCCCCAAAGTCACATTAGAATTGTGAGTCCAAGAAACATGTCTGGGAATTAAACACGCAATGTTATTTTGTTGGTGGTTTATATAACATATTCAGAGGACTTCCGAGAGTCTGTTATCGGAGCAGGTTCAAGTATCTATTTCTCCTATGTTCACTCAGAAAAAAACAGTAAGCCAACCAATACTTGAATGCAGGTTAGTTAGTAAAACAGTTATTCTTAAAACAAAATAAGTAAACCTGAAACATTTGAAGTAATAGATGCCGTAAATATTAAGTTTTTGTTAGTCTTTTTCATAATTAGTATGAATGTTAATACTAGGCAATTTCTAGTTTTAAGTCACAGCAACCAGCACTTGCAAAGAGATAGAAAAATTGAAATTTAAAGAATAATATTTACGGTTGCAATACCACTTCTCAGAATACTGTATTCTCTTGGCTTTGAGTTTAATGTGTTTTAATTTGATGCCTTAGGAATTCCACACTACATATGGTATGGCCACAGCTGGAAGACTGCATCCCATTTTTGGTAACACTTCATGAAGTACCTACAACTGGAGGGAGGCCAGAAGAACGCGGTGAAATTGAGAAGTTGAGATGATGTGAGCTGCAGGAAGAGACATAGTGTGCAATCTCCAGTCTACAGAGAAGGAGAAAAGACCAGACTTGAGAGCATGAAAATACAGAGGAAGGGAATAAGCTGTTCTGTGTCACGCAGAATAGGACAGCTCATGGAACAGAGTTATAATCAGAAAAGACTAAAACCTGTATCTAGTGGTGGGGAAAGGGAGCTTTTTAGTAGAAATAAAGTGGCACACCAATACAGTGTACTAAGATTGCACCATCTCCACGTGACATCTTTTGTATTTCCATCAAAGACCTTTAGAGAAGGCTAGACAAACATCTACCAGGAATAGCAAAGATCCATCTCTGGCTGGATTAGGGGGAATGAAACTAAATGATCTCTTGAGGTCTCCTTCTGAAGTTCTGTGAAAGGAAAGGCAATTAATGGACAGCTACTAAATTATGTTCGCAAAACCCATTTCAACTGCTCTGATAGACGATCGCTTGCTTTAAAATAGCAGAAGCCACTATCCCGAGCACTAATTGGTACTCTAGGGGTTAAGCTTAGCCCAGAAAAGACTGAATGGACAAAGACATATATTTTTTCAGTCATGAGTAAAACTGTACAGGTTATTATATTTTTTATTCGGAGAGCTTACATCTGTAAGTGAGGTTACTTTTCAAGATAAATTAGTAAAGAGAGATGCTGCATTAACAGCTTTGAAAACTGAAAATTTGATGTGATTGTGCTTTCAAAAAACCCACAATGTGTAATAAGCAGGATGTTGGTTGAATTTCACTTGTGACAATTCATTCCAAAATAGTCTCAGTGGAAAAAAATAATACGGAAACTGAAATCCCAGCACAGGAGAAACAGATACCATGCTATTCACTGAAAAGCACATGAAGTTCTGAGAACAACAGGACTACACCACAATAGATCTCGTTATCTGACTACTTAGGAAAAATGATGACTACGTCTCTTATGAAGAAACAATACATTTCATATTTTGTGCATTTAAACAGAACACATACATACACTCTCTAGTGCACACAGGTGCCATTAAGCAGTACATTATATTTTTAAAATTCAGAGTTCAGAAAAGCTTGAAGCTATTCAAAAATCAGCTACCAAATGAAAGATGTTGGCACTTTAAACTTCAGTTATAGCATATATAGCATAGCATTCTGTTACAGTAGGGTGTTTTCCTCTTCCCCAAAAAATTAAAGTGCAAAAATACTAAAGCTTAAATTATCCACTTACTCTGAGGACTAAACAAACTATGAATGTTGTGACCCTTTTGCATTGGCCAGGTTTTCAATAATCTCATTATCTTGCTTTTTGACAATCACAGTAGCAACCTATGTAAGTGATCTGAAAGCACATCATACCAGAAAGACAAAACTACACAAGTTTTGTGAACTTGTGTTACATTAAACTATCATTCTGGGTTTTGTAACCCTACTATATTATTGTATTACTTACGATGGAGAATCTGAACACTAAATATGTTTGTGATCTGTGTTACAAACACAAGACACAATCTGCCTGGTATACTCAGGTGTATCTGTTATCTCAGGCTCAAACTGCAGATTTCTTTTGCATATGATATGCACCACAACGTAAATTTCTTATTTTTGCTGTTTTCAGTAGTCTCTAATTAAGTAGTAAGCCTCCCCATCCCAAACTTAAGTCTTCCTAAGAAAGACTTAGTAATTAAGACAACGGTGCACTGCCAAGTACTTAAAAATGGTTAAAAGAATTAGACATTTTGCATCTTTTATTGTATTTTCATTTAATCACCATAAAACTAGCTGTTATATGAAGCACCACCTTGTGGCAAAGCCAGTACTAACACAACCATTTCAACAGCTTTGCCTTTTTTTTCTCCATTTAAATCTGTGCAAAACCATAATTTGAAGATGTCAGTAGTTTTTCTGAAGATTCTCCTCCACACACAGTGCATTTATGAAACTGATTTAATTTCATAAAATGCTCAAGTAGGTTATGCAACAAATGCCATGTGTAAGTGCTATGGTAAAAAGAACAGGAGGAAAAAAACATGTTTAATTAAAATCTCATTCTCTCCAGATACTTCAAGCTGCATGACAAGCTGCAAGAGCTGTATAGATGAATTACATTAATGGCACAAAATCATCCCACAGAAAATCTTTATTTACATGGTCTTTGTAAGAGACAATAAAACAGATGGTATTTTTCCAAGCTAGTAAACTGACCAATTGGACATTTCTAAATTTAAAAAACATCTCGAGCTTAGCACTACACTGCGTAACACAACATTATCCTCTCCAGACAGTTTGTGTCCAGTTCTAAATTCTGCACCTGCAGCATACCATCAAAGATGCAGAAGCCGTTCCTGCTATCTTAACTAATACATAGCCATCCCAAAATATTTTGCAAGCTCTGCAGCATAAGATAGCATCTTATTGTAATGCACTCCAATCTCTATCCAATAGAACGCAAAGTGAAAGAAATATACAGCACAAAATGAAGAACTAGTCTGCATATATAAAACTGGGTCTTCTAATATGTCATTGCTAACATATTAGCGTTGCTGTTTGCGCATACCTGGACTTACTGTAAAATAAAGTTAACACCATTTGCGTTTTGTTTTGTTTTTTCCCCACACTGTTTTTGAGTTTATTGTAGAATAAGAGAGATGTCAAGTGAAGCAGTTAGGGAAAAACCCTCATTTCTCTGAATGTCATCCCTCACTGGCTGCCCAAACTGCAGTTATGGAAATACGAACCCCAAGAGGACAACAGGGTACAACTATTTCTTGCTGTTTGTGAAGCCTTTGCTATGAACACTCCATGAGTGGCAAGTTGAAATCCTTTACAGGAGTTGAGAATACTCGAACCTTACATATCCGGGCATTCAGTTTAATGGTGGGGGTTATCTGCTAGCCTGTGCTTGACAGTAATTTCAGGTATATGCAGCAAAAGAAAACAAGTTACAACACTTGCAATTTTTGCATCTTAAATGGAAGCAAATGTAAAGTGTGTCTCCAACAAAAGGAAAAAGCATTTATGCTCTAATTTAAATTTGGTATGTGGAAATTTCATGCAGAATTGACTGTTACCAATTATTTCATAAGGTGACTTGTATAGCACAGATTTGCACTGGTGCCACATTCAGCAAAATTGGGAGGCAGAAAAGGGAATGGAAAAGAAGATGGAACAATCTGTAGCAGAAGTTTTGTAGCTAGCCACAAATGATTCTTTCTGTACATGTTAGTCATGCCTTAAAATACACCACAGAAATAATAAAACAATTCTAGAGAAATCAAACTGCAATTTAAAGCAATTGCTACAGAGGGAGCCAACAACCCAAAGAATAGGATTAACAAAACGCAGTCCAGATTAGCACAAAGTTCTCCAATCAGTCTTTCATTACACTTGCACATTTTTTGAATATCCACAGAACAAGTAAGTATTTCAAATATGTAAGCTCAAATAAGTACCAGGCATTTAATGAAAGCTTCATCTTTGTGCTTGATGATATAGAACAATAAGCATCAACATGCAACAGTATTTATATTTGCTATGGCAATTAAAGAGACTGATGATTCTAAATTGCTATTTATCCATTAAAGGGACAGTATTGAAGTTTCCATTTTTAGCAATTCTAAAGATTTTGTGTTTGCTTGTTTGTTTTTAAAAATATATCAATTCAACAGTAGAAATTTTTATTGAAATTTATGTTCAAACCACAACAGCAAGAAACAGGCTGGTATGGTAGCTTAAAAAAAGGTCAAAAAAGGTCAAAATCTAAAATTAAGTTTGGTAAAGATGGGAACTGGGGGGCGCATTATTTCATTCCCAAATCTTTTCTTCTTTTTTTAATACATACTATGTATTAAAAAAGTATGTATTAAAAAAGTACATTAAAAAGAGTACAATCTACTGAAAAGTAACTGTAAATGACGTATATTACATAAAGTAACTCAACAGCTTTGACAGATGCCTGTGACAGGTTCATACATTACCCCAACCACGCAAATCATCTATGCTGTCAGCATATGTTGAGGAGGTTGACAAAAGATTTAAAGCTCAGTATTTTCGATATTTTAGTTCTTCTCCCTCTCTTCCCCCCAGATTTTTTACCCTCTTTTATTTTTTCAAGGGAAAAAAGGATGGATAAAACAAAAGTAATTTAGGGAGACTACATACCAACTGGACAGCAAATCCTAAAAGCTACACATAAGGGAAGATCTTGAGAATGTTACTGAAGATAAGATAAGCTACACCCTCTAGTGGCACAAAATACTGTAGCTTTTGGGTGGCTCCAACAGCATGAGTCAGACAGCTGCTCCCCTTTAGGTCCCCAGCACCCACATCTCTGTCACATCATGTCGAACATCAGTGAGGCACGGCTGCATAGCAAATGGGTTTGGGTTTAAGTCCATTAGCTTTTGCACTTAATTGTCATGATAGATACATGGTAATTGCTAAATGTAAACAAACTCCACTACAACATACCAACAAACCAATCCTTTCCACATCCCCCATCTAATTTACGTAGGCTCCTTCTAAACCTCTTCTGTCAATTTCTCTCCTCTTTCCCAAGGCCCTCCGAAATACCCAAACAAACCTCCTGCATGTCCAAGACTTAGCCTTCCAATACCCACTTTCCTCAATTATACTTTTGCTAAGCAAAATCAGTAAAGAACTCACTAACAACAAACAAAAAAAGATGATAAGGATCAGTCAAAACTCTGTTACCCATCAGGCTGTTCAGGCTAAAGAGTTCCCTTCTCCCTTGCTATGTTTTGCTATGAAAAAGTATTCATATAGCAAGCGTGCCACCAAGAACCAAGTACAAAAATAAATTCCTCTTGGCCAACTTGCATCAGAGCAACATCTCTGTCTTCCCTTCTGACTGCCACACATCAAACAGCTGACAGAAGAGAAAGAAAGATTGTGTTTTATTTTATTCCCCTTTCTCATTTGGTGATCTTTATCTCTGTAAAAAGATAAGTTATGAAAACAAAGCTAATTGTGGAGTGCAAAACAAGTCCCACATTTCCTTCTTTCCCCTTGAACTAACATCCAAAAAAAAAAAAAGCGTTCAGCCATGGCTAAAATCATTTAAACAAAACAGCCTATAACATCATATAACCAGCAGCCAAAGCAATCTTAAACTAAGCATCATGGAGCACTGCTTACAGACTCCGTGCTATCACTAAATTCCACACAGCACTTACAAGAGACTTTGATGTCTCATAATAAGTATACTTTAGTTGCCTATTCACATTACCAAGTTCAAAACAAAATATAGACCACCCTTGCCAACTAATGCCAATGAAAATGGGCTCTGTATTTCTAGTCAGATTGGGGATTCGGAAAACAAATAGAAAAAAATCTGTTTTAATATCAAGACAAGATACAAGCTACATCCCATCACTTGCTGCAGTTAGCTTCAATTTATTCTCTTTGAAAACTTTTGATGTGGAACTATAGTCAAAAGAAATTAAAAAAAAATCAGCTGAAACAACAAACGCACACAAGTCAACATGACCTTCAGTTGAAGTCATTGAGTCCAACTCTGAGAATTTAAAATAGGAGCAACTCTTGTAAGGACTATACAAAGGGTTAAGAAAAGCATTTCCATTTCTCTCAGAGTCTGTATTTATTTATTGTTCTCAGAGGGAGAAAAGTATGCAACATTAAGGTCCCACCAACCATATTTAGTCCAAGTTTCCTCAGCAACCTTACAAGATGGAATTATTTTTTTTTTCCCTCAGAGTTAAGTGGGTTTAGTTGTTTTGTGGGATGTTGTAAACATCACACGGACATCTCTTCACCCACGCAAACTGAAGATATTACTATTTCCCCTGTCTGCTATTCTCACTGCAGATAACCAACATCACAGATGAGCCAGTGAAAACAAAGATGATGGCTCACTTGATTTACTACAAAAGTCAACATGTTTGGCTTGCTCATCAGTTAAGATGTTTTGAACTAATCTTCTAATTTTATAACAAAACTGGCTGAAGAGCCTCTACGCGTTCCATTCCCTGGCTGAGCCACAGGACAGTGACCTCCACCTCGTGTGCATTCAGAGCTGACAGGGGGGCAGCAGAACGGTTTAGACAATTCCAGCTGGACTCCAAAAATAACATATATGCATCTATTTGTAACTTCAGCGCTACCAAATTTCTATCAGATACAAAAAAAAAAAATACACTAATGAAAACAAACGGTCATTTTACATGGCTGTTGCAGTACAAGTGAATTAGAAGCAGGAAAAAAAAAAAAAGTGATCTTTCATACCTTAGCTCTTAAAATAGAAGTTTAGTATGATGCCTGTAAACCAACTCCACTCTCTCTTAGTGGCTGTACTTACCTCTCTAGATAGCTAAGATTCAAGGACAACAGGATCAAGCCAAGTCAAGCTGTAACTGGCCCAATTATCTCTGGAGGTACGACACTAATTTTTGAAAAAAAATTACTTTTTCATTAGGAACAGCTACACAGAAGTGACTGCTAAGAAACTGAAGGACATCTGATGGTCAGAAAATCACGGTTCTGTTAGGTGAATGCCAAAGAATTCTTCTTTACTAGGTAAGTCAATATAAAAGCTGCCGATATTTCAAAGACTTGAAGTTAAAATATTTCAAGCAGAGGAATTTGGGCACCAAAAAAAAAAAAATACAGAGAGTCTAAGCAACTCCTCTTTACGCTGACTTCTAAAGCATTAGGACAGATTCAGAACACCTTAGTAAAAGGGCATGGAACTGAAGAATAAGTCTATAAATAAATCAGCAACAATTACCCTAATGGTACTTTATCTTGCACCACTCCCTACAACTGGGATTTCTTTTAAATAAAAAACATCTTTCTAAATATCAGGAAAGGGTAATTAAGTAGCTAATGACTCATCTGTAAGTCAAATCAGACAACTGAAGGACTGCAAGTGCTCTGAGGTCCAACCTTCTTTAACCTGTTCTGTACTTTATGGTTAACACAGTCCAGGCAGAACAGCACACAGCAATTTGGAGAAGTCCTAAAGGTCTGTCCTGACACAAGGTGACACTGACCTACCAGAGTTTTTCCCTGGTTAAGTATCCAACCACATAGAAGATGCCAAGGTCAATGGCAAAAGCCTGTTCCAACTCCTTCATTATAACCAACAGGACACAGATCCTCTCAGGAGCTACTGGAGTGATAACAATGAAAAGCTCAAGAAAGGATCTGTTGCAGCAGATTCACACAGAACGGTAGTTTTATTGAGTTTGCTTTTTAATTAACTCCATTTAAGAAGTGAACATGCTTTAAAGATATCAGTAGGTAATATGCAATTAAGTAACATGCAACATACTTAGAGAGATCGGACAGGATTTCAGTATGTTTAAACTACTTCAAATGAAATACCGCACATCAAAACATTGTTTAATCAGTATCTGTTGTGCAAATAAAACTTGTGTACACAGTACAACTTGTACTGTCCAAAACACAGACCTGCATGTCATTTAACTTCTGCCTAGCCCCCGAACTTGCTAGTACTTTCGGTACTTCCAGTTGGTATAGTTTTTAAATGGTCTAGCATATTTAATCATAATTATGCTCTATTACCAATGCTCTATTATCAGTGTTCTACATAAAACCAATCTTATCTACTGATCAAAGGCAACTGCTGTTGCTTGTCTTTTGCCTGGAGCTCTGGCCATTTTAATGTCACAGGTACATTACCATGATGTATAAATATAAGTTAAATGTCTTGTTCCATCTGCAGAAAGAACATGGAAATTTTATTTGGCTAGTAATTCAATCACTAATGCTTTTAGCACACAGTTATTTTTTTCCCAAAGGAATTAAATGTTAATTACCAGAAGACATTTTTACTGTTTGGTAACTATGACCTTACTGAGAAATATTAAAACGTTTAACATGGAAAAATCTGACAGCTATAAATACTAATTCCTCTCAAACAGCTACCTCATCTTACATATGGATAAACTACTTAGCAGTTTTTTGGGAGTATTATGAAATAATATAAAATTCTGGTAATGTAATAACAGAAAAAGACAATTGGGTGCAAGGGCTGGAAGTTTAAAAAATTTGTTTCTTGTATCTAAGCATAAAGATGCACACAAAAGGGAACAAATCCCCTACCATCTTGATGCTAAGGGCAGAAATATGTAAGTGAATCCTGAATAGCTATATTTCATTTGGATATATGACTTCTCTGTAATGACTGTAAGAGTGTTTTAAGAGGCCCTGAATAAATAAAATAATGTTGATAAGTAAAGCGTTTTCTACAGTCTTTCATACAAACGATCTTCAAAAAAGCAGTTATATAATACAGACTTGAGGGATGGCAGAGAGGGCATTGAAATAGAATGTTCTTCAGAGCATTCACTCTTCACTGAGTGAATGAGGCAAGAATATTGGACTGCGTGCACTGAGCATAGCTCTTCAGCCAGTGGTAGTAACATGCAGATATTAAAAACATCAGTAATAGAAATGACAACTACTTTGCATTATTTTTCTTAAAGTTCCTCATAATTTAAATAAACTCTGAAATACAAATATTACAATATTGACCTTACATAACCTGTATGCTTAAATGTACAAATGAGCAGGAATGTTCCAACTGGGCCATCTTTTGTTTCGTGATTACTTTTAATATAGTGACTAAGATTAAATGAATCAGTTATTAAATAAAGCATGTCAAGCTCTAACAAGTCTCCCTTCCCTTTCAAAACATGTATATAGTTCACAAGTCAGTAACTTCAAGAACTTCAGTATATGTTTTAAAACTTACCGTAACTGGGAAAAAGAAACAAGAGTTGACAAAATCCAGGCTCAGAATCCATCTTTCCCTGTCTATATATCACCTAGACTATAACTAGATGCAATATGTACTGGTACAAAATAGTTTTCCAAATAAATGTCCACATACTTAAGACACAGAATGCAGTGTCTGCTTCCAACTCAAATGTAGAGCTTCTATATTTTAATAACTATTGTGTCAAAATAAAAAGGAAGGATTATTATGCCTGAACATGAGAGATTACTTAAAATTGTAATAAATCTGAACTTCCACCTTCTTCGGTTTGGGCACCTCTTTAATGAGGGATAAAAATCATGAAAGATATTGTTATTAAAATGCTTCATTAAGCTACCAATGGCATGGCCACTCTCCTACAAGACAAAAGAATGATCCATTCAAAAACAAATTATTTTTTTTCCTCAAGGAACAGTAATTTTAGGCTACAAAAATCAGATTAGCCAAAACAGGCAATCAGTACAATTAAAGTTAGGTTTCAATACAACTGACAGGGCTCTGGTGACTCTTCACTACGTTACAAACCACAGCCAGACTGTGCTGACAATTTGCAAAGGTGGGGATGGCCATAACATCACACAGCCAGGCAAATTTAAATAGTGAGTCAACACCAAACCTGAAAAAAGTCTTCCATCCAATTTCTGCTAAACAAATATTTTCTTCAGTTATACACGGATATACTGCAGGAAGTCAGTAACTGTTAGTGTAACCAATTCTATAAAAAAGACATTGACTAGGATTAACAGTACAAAATTTAAATTGTGTGTATATGAACTGCAGTTAAGAACATAATTATTCAAGAATGAATTGATTGTGTTTTTTTTTTGTTTGTTTGTTTCTTGCTTTTTAGAAACTCAATGCATTTCTAGACATATGTTATAATTTGCAGTAGACTGAAGCATGGAAGCTACTTCTGAAAACAAAAGATTTCTGTTTCAGGTCTTTAATAACAAGGTATGTAGACACACAGAAAAGTAAATACGTATAACAGGCATGTATATCACTATAAAAGGCTTACAGTTCTTTGTGCTTCTCCTCTGCCAGAATTTGGTCATTTGGCTTCAGCCCATACCTTGAAAATAAGAAACAAAGAACAATTATTCACTTGAGAACTTAGCTATAAAATATAGCTTTAAAATAGCAAATTATCATACTATGTGATATTTAATGATTCAGACAACTCTGATACTGCAAGAACAAAGTTTTCTAAAGAAAATTTTAGATGTTTCTTAAAGTAAATTTATTATCACTCAAAAGTTTTGCTTTTATCCCAGCTTCAGATAAGACCAGACACTTGGACTGACTACATATCAAAAGATCATTGCACTTCATATCGAAACTATCCACTGATCTCAAAATTTCAATCTGGCAGAACATGTTTCTGAGGATTACAGACAACATAAACACTAAAACTAGCTGCAATGTTCCCCTCTTAAGTAAATCAAAGTATTATATCAATACCTAAAACATTTTGTAGTTAAAAGAAATATGTACACACAAATATATTTTAACAGGCTATTTATGAGGAAAATATCTGCAGTCCACTTAGGAAACCTCTGATGAAAAGGAGAGCAGGAGAGAAGGAAGCCTCCTTTGCTAGCTTGAGCTAGCAGGCAGTTTCAGAGGATGGGTTGCCTGCACTGTTAATCCAAAGAAGAAGAGAAGCTGGCCTCCCCAGCACGGGCCACTGCTAGTCCTGCTGCAGGCTACACTGTCAGTCACTTTGAAAAACCTTTAAAAAGTGACCTTGCTTGTGCTGCGTCTCAGAAAAAAAGTCTTTTGCCCTCTCAAAATATTCCACAGATCTAACTACAATGTGGGGCTGCCCCCATATGTAATGGATATAATGGAAGCAGCTACAAGTAAAGAATGTTTTTGATAATTCTGCAAACAGTAACTGCTCATGCTTCAGAATAAAGGAGCTCTCCATCGCCTCTGTGTCTCTGCTTTTGTTCCATTCTGCCATCAAGTGCAGAGCTACACATTACTCCTTCTGAGCAAAGATTCTGGCCACTAACTACAAGCAAGCTATCCCTCATATTGATTGTTGTTTGAGATAAACAGATAAAATTTTCTTTATATCATTTTCTGATTATATTCTCTGAAACTGCTGTGTGTGTGTTTTTTTCCAGAATTGATTTAAAATGCAAGCATCAACCCCGGACACATTCTCAAGCTCACCAGTGCCGCATTCAAACATAGAAGACACCAACAACCTGACCCATTTTTTCCTGTTTACATACCCAGACACTGCCTTTGGTTATTTCCCAGAGCATCCTGCTGACTTGCATCTATTTATCCACCTTGCTACTCAACCCTTCATGGAGTTCCTTCTAACCAGGGTACAGAGGAGCCCCTCCACATTTGCCTTCTAAATGCAGTGTTTGCATTTGACTCAGAGCAGACTACACAACGCGCTGTCCAATAACAGATGCAGGCCACCTGCTTTAACTGCTGCATCTTCTTTACAGTTTACCACTATTTCACTCCTTAAGCCACAAATTTTGAACTGTTGTGACCTTACAGATCAATGTTTTCCTTAGTGAATAGTGTTAGACCCTTTTTCTTTAATGGCCGAGGTCTGGCCCAACGCTTCATAACACTACTGCACCCTTCTGAAGATCGCTGCTTGTCATGCCTTAAGCATTTTATTGATTGCAAATAGTAATACATCAGAGAAGAAGACGACAGCTCTCATGACATTCCAAAGGAACATCTGTCAGAAGTCCAAGGACTAACTTCTGCAGCCCGCAGCCTTAAAATGCAATCGGGTTGTTTGGCAAAAGGATTGACCTGCCACAGACAGCCATGCCTGACTGACTACTTACTTGCTTTGTTAAGCAAGCTACAGCAGAAGCTGTACAGCAGAGGGGAACGCTGCTGAACAGGTGTGGGGCTTGATCTGGGGTACCATGAAAATGTTCCTTTTTTGTTTGTTTCTCCAATATTCCTCCTTGCCTCCTGAAGATACTGCTTTGATGACAGCTACACGTCAGGGAGTTTCCCACAAAATGGGCATGCTTGTAGAAGTCACACTTTCATTAGTACTTTCTGCACTAAGACAGGATGCATATTACATTTCATACGCAGCTGAAGTATTTAATAAATGTAAGTGTGCAACTAGCACAGTGAACAGCTTACATAATGTTTGCCAACATGTGTTTCGTAGGCAAGATTGATAAGTACCAGTTGGCTTTCCCTAACTGATGAAGGTTAGATTTGGAAGAATTTATCTCCCCCAGATTTCTAAAAAAAAAATTTAAGAGTCGAGGCAAAAATGCAAAATTGAGGTTAAAGATACGTAATCTGAACATTTTAAATAACTTAGGACATTTTGAACTATTTAAGCAACTGAAACAACACACTGCAAATGTATTCCACATTTACAGTTCTACTATTAAACTAGAAACAGAAGCAAATATGCTTCAGAAGTGGGCAAAGGAGCTGAAGGGACCACAACTTGAAATCTCACTGGGCAGAAAACAGAGGAAACTTAAGCTTAATACATCCTAGCATATTAAATACTGATTATTAATTTTGACTATCCAATACCAATTTAAGAAAAGTTCAAACCACTAATAGTTTCTTCATCGCTGCTCAGAAGACTATTTCAAAATAATAAGAATCTGTAATGTTCTACAGAAAGATTGCAGGTAAATGTCAAAACAAACTCTAGTACATTTCAAAAATGATATTTTAAAGCGCTTCCTGATGTCCTTCAGGAACATTTAATCTACTGAAAGAATAGCCAACCTTCCAGCCACCCGTGCCCAGAGGGCAGCTGCACGCAGGCATGCCGAGGGGCAGACAGAGCCCCCCAGCACAGCGCTATCACCCCGCACAGCTGCAAGCTTCCACCAAGCCAGCTCAGCTGCCTGGCCAGATACACACAGCCCAGCCTGTGCACTCTGCAAGCAACTATTCCAGGCAGTCGGACAGTCTGCTGGCTTTACCTTGGGTGAAGCCTCCACTTTAGGAAGCATTAGCTTTGTCCCCCTACTTGGTTCCTTAGGGAATTTCTTATGCTCCACCATAGTCTCTCCAGCACACCCCATTCTGATCAAAGCTCAAGGAATGCATTTGCAACCATAGGCTGTCAGATCACTGTTTTATCATCCATCCTCTAGCCTCAGTTTAAATGAGGAGTTTCACAGCCCCTCACACGACCTTCTTCTGGTTTGGAGCTATTATTTTTCTGTACTTTAAATGGCATTCTTTCTAACTTGGTTACAAAGAGGCACGTTCAGGCACTGAAATTATCAGGAGAAGCGTGCAAGCTAACCCCCCCTAAATTCCATCCAGAAACCCAGAGCCAACTCCAACTGAATCTCTGGAAAAGCATCTCTCTGCCTTCAGTGGGGAGTAATGACAAAGGATGTCCACACCAGCCTGCTAGGCAAGGTGATCCGAATACCTCCCGTTAGGCCGTAACTCCTTCACTCCATACTATTAATAAACCAGAGATGCATTTCAATGAAAGAAGCTTGAATTTATTGGAATTTAGTAATAAAGCATGTTCTCACCTTCCCAAACTGGTGTTCCCAAATCTCTCAACCTTTCTTCTCCCATTTGTTTACAGTTATTCAGATGGGAACTTGGGGATGGGATATTTCCTCCCTTCCTACATTTCACATTTCTAGAGCCAAGTTTAATGTATGCGCACAGATATATACATAACAATATCAAAATTAACCCCCACCCCCAAACAATACTACATTAATTTTAAATATTTTCTCTTTCAACAAGCCTGAAAATAAAGTAGCAGAGGCAAAGACTAAAAGATTATCGCAGACACTGAGGACAGACATTATATGGAGGCGGAATAACATTAAGGAAATATGGAGGTACATATAGTTAAATATACTCTATAAAAATGCTAAGGCCACTTGGAAGAGTTTTATGTATGTAACAGCTAGATATACAACTCTGGCCAACAGTTGGTTATGGTGCTACCAAAAGGAAAAACAAAAATCAAAACTATGAAGCATACATATTTTTCACTCATTTCTACTCTTGTAAGTATATGACTTTCCCAGCACTTACATACAAAATTATCATCTCCAGTTTTTACAGAGATATAATTTTATGAAATGTCTTAAAAAAAAAAAAAAAAAAAGCACACTAGAACCTGTGAGCTCAGCTCTGACTTGTTCAATGCACTTTAAAAATCCTTCTGAAACAGCAATCCTATGACTCACTTTTTTTTTTTTTTTTTTTATTATTTCTCCTAATATGACAGGTATGGAAACTAATGCCCATGAACTTTAGTCAGCATTTTTGCAAAAAAGCTCTTAATTTAACAAACAGCTGTAAGGCATGTTCCCCTTCATGCAGCATTCAATTTTACAAAGCCTTAACCAAATTAAAAAGAAAAAAAAAAAAGCATACGCTAAATATGTACAAGTGAAAAACTTAAAGTGAATATCAAGTTCTGATCTGTTCTACGTACCAGACTTTCCTGAAGGGCTGGTAAAACTCACCTGTCCTAAGGCAAAAACTTATGACTGGTGATGATTAAACAGGTTTTAAAAGTTACAATACAACATCCTTGCTTCAAAATTCACTTCCCTTTTGAAATTTCCTCTGACTTGAATCCATCAGCCAGGAAAAAATAAAGAAAAAAGAATAGCTGAAAATTGCACAGAGTTCAAAATAAAAAATCAGCATGGATATACACTGCTGCTTGGGCCAGAAGAGTCAAGAACTCTATCACATAGACTAGCCAGAAACAAGGAAGTACACAAAACTTATACATCCATACACACACACATATCCAAGTAATATTTTCATGAATACTTTCATGAATACTTGTGCAGGAACAAGAAGCTACAGATAAAAGGATTTTTTTTTTTTTGCATTACCTGTCAATGTGAGTAGCCAGCATGAAAAAATATGTAAGTTATTTGAACAATACAAAAACAGTAAGGCATTCTAGGAAGCTCTGAACATAGACACCTGTGCAGTCATTCCTCTGCCTTGTTTGATGAATAATAAACATGAACCTTGCCACCATCCATGGCTCTGACTATCCTGGCTCCCCTTTCAATGATCCAATGACAGCTTTGCTGTTCCATCAGCTCACTGTACCTGACAGGCTTTGCTGCAGTTATTTTAACTGTTTCCCAGATTGATTACAATGGAATTCACGAAATGGTACATTTCTGAAATGAAATTCACAAAAAAGGTCACCAAAAAAAGCAACTAAGTGATTTCTCTGCCAGAAACCCAAAGCTTCTTGGTTGTGTGAACTCGACAAGAATCACGCTATAGCAGGCTATGTCTCATCAATAAAAGAAGAGACCTTTTTTTTAAGGCAGAGCTTTGCAGATGCATTTCTTCATAAGTTCTCAACAAAGCCAGTAAAAACCCCTGAGGCCTTGAGCAACCTTCCTGCACTTCAGATCAGTCAGAACGCATTTCCATAAGAATGATTCAGCAGTTACGCTGTTTCAGCTTTCAAGTGATGTTAAAGCTACTTTCACTGTTCTAAAAACAGAAATGCAGTCCTTCTTCTGGTGGTTTTTCTTAATAATTCATCCTCTAAAACGAGGCCAGCCAGCCAGCGGGACACTGGTGCTTACACATCCTTCTTCAGTCCGCATTGCTTGCTTTTCACCAAAGGCTGTTAGCACATCCCACCAGCTCGTCCAGGTTAGAAGCACAGCCACATGTGAACCTGCTGTCACACTATCTTACCAAGCATTTACAGACCAGTGCACAAAATAAACCCAATCTCCCAGAATATTTAGCTGATGAGATGTCTGGGGGGACAGGTACAGGATGTCAGCCTTTTTATTAATTTCCTTCTGGAATTTATTACATAAGATGACTAACGATGCCCTAACTGCTAACTCCATTTCTTCTGACTCAATCTACACAGAGCTCAGAAGACAGTAAGTGAATTGCTTTTCCAATGGCAGTAAAATGCTACTCAGAGCAAGGCAGTATTTCTGCATTTTTGACAATGCTATAGTTGATTACGAGTTTCAATAATGCTTCATGTAGCCTCAATCTACTGATTAGCCTGGTAAACCTTTTCACATACAAAAACAAGGAGCACAAGCAGCATGACTTGCATTTGTTTGGATCATCACATTCGACTGGCTAACTCAAATTCCAGCGGCTATGCATTTTCTAAAGCCAGATGAAAACAAAAAAGCACAAGCCAGACCAGACCTTATGCACAAATTCAGCAGCCAAATTCATCGTGGACCAGACACAAACAGCTAAACCAAAATTAAAGTTGTGTGTCATTGGCACATACAACCTAGTCCAAATATTTGTTTTAAAACATCATTCTTTCCCCACAGAGCTCCCCAATGAAGAGCTTTGATTCATATCCACAGTCACCGTCTCTTGCCTGACTTGCACTGCTTTTCTTCTGTCACAGGGTGATACATCTGCTTTTGATCCTCCCCGCCCTTCCAAACCCCTCCCTGTTACTTTGCTGTCTTCTCCCAGCTTCACCACCTCTCCCATCTGACCTCTCTTGTAACAGCACGGCTTCCCCCACCTATCCCTTCACATGCTTCTCTTGGCCTCGAGTCGACTGCAGACCAGGCACCCTTTCAACACTGATTTCTGTCCTCCAACGACAGCTGATCACCAACCGCTGTTACTCTAGGATGACCTTACACGGGTTATACAATTTCAGAAGGGGTTCTTTCTGAAAAGATATTGCTTTGTCACCAAACAAAACACAAGTCCAGAAACATTTCCTTGAGAAACAGAAAGATTCAAAGGGTTTGTATGACAGCAACACAATCTCAACAAAAACCTGCCTCTGAAAAAATCTCAGTCTTGCAATAGTCCACTTACACTAACAAAAGAGAAGACTGCCTAAAAGGTTTTTCAGACATTCCTTTAGTGAAGTACTGGGGATGTAAGAGATTGCACATCTCGGCTGACTTCATCAGGGGTCAGCACTCGACCCAGCACCATGCCACACATCTAGGCGTGACCTGGAGTTAAATGCATTAAGTGCTGATGAAATCCACAGATGACATCAAACTGGCAAGGGCATGCAGTGACAACAGACCATTCTAGCAGGCAGCAAGGCAAACCCATTCACACGTAACTTTAAAACACAAATGCAGAGTCAAGCAGGTAAATGAAAATAAGAATATGGGCAGGGATAACGCACGTCTCACAGAGCAGTAATTTGGGGGTGGGTGGGATACATCAGATGCCATAATCTGCAACTAAGTCAACGTGAGCTTCCACCTTATGTCAACTGGTCAAGACATCAATGAACTGGTTGAATATAGAAATAGGGCAGAGCAAACAGAACAATAAAGAACAGCAGATCAACAGAGTGAGTGGTCAGCCTCAGTAATTCTTCTGTCCCCTTACATTCCTGAACAGAGGATCTATCTAAAGCATTTAAATTGGGAAGAAAAGTAGATCAGAGTATAGCACACGCTAGTGATAGCGGGAAAGACACACACAAAAAAATCATCAAGGAAAGTTAAGATACTTCTGCCTGCAGAGCATTGGAAATAAATGCCTTTTTCGTTGTTACCAATGACACTGAATCAACACCAGCTGGGAAAAAGAGCGTGTAGCACTCTACTGGCAGAAAACACTGACTAACAAAGTATCTTCAGGAGGAGTTTAACTGCAACTCAAACCACAGATTTTGGCTGTTCCATTTCTAAGATGTTCCAGACTTCAAGCACAGATACCGGAATGGGCACATGAGTGCTGAGAAAATGAAGCCACATCCTTGAAAACCCAAGGAAGAGGTGCTGGTGTTTTCATTTTTCATCACTATGTTTTTCTCAGTTCCGACGTACTATGACTGTAGTCATATTCAGCTGCATCACATCCTAGATAAACATCTGTTTTTCAGAATAAAACTTGTGGAATTTCCGGGTGAAAGAGATCCTAAGAATACCAGCAGAAAGATTTTCTTTTTTCTTTTTTTAAATACCACACTTACTATGAAAATGAAAGATGGATTTAAGTTTCAAACACAATTAATTTCAAATTACACTCCTAAACCCTGGAAGAAGAATACCCACTGCACTATAATACAATTATAAGTGTTTTTTACCCCACAATTTTCCTGCATGGATATGATCACTATTTTAAATATAAAAAATACTAGGTATAGCTTTTCTGTTATTTTTTTTTCTTTGTTGCCTCCCCATCTCCCCCAATCAAACTTTTTCCTAAATAGCTGCTTTTAAATTATTCACTGCAGCAAAATAGACTCCCTACTGATAGTATGTTTGCAAATCGGGACTTTAAGTAGCTATTAATATTGTAAGACAGATTTAAAGGGCTTTTGAAATTGAAGTCAAAACAATAATAGGTTTAAATGATTAAAAGGGATTAAGAAAGCCAGGAAAGTCCAAAGCCTATTAATCACCAGAATGCAGAAAACTATGATCATTTAATAGGGTCAGCCCTATCACTTTGGACTTAAGCATATAGCAGGGACCTTGTCAAAATGGTTTTCTTAACTATAAATGGGTGTGCTAAAAATTTACAGTCTCTAAGCACTGAGTATATAAAGAAAAATGTTTTTTGCAGTAATCATTTTTGAAATATCTGATGGCAAGTGTCTTTTCTGAAGCCAGTCACCACACTTCACACCTTTTCTTTTTTTTTTTTTGTGAAATCATTACTCTGGATGCTCAGAGTACTCATAACATTGGTAGAAAATATTTTTGGTTGACCTTCAGTAATTTCATTAAGAAATAAAATATTATCTGAATTTGCGTAAAAGTCTAGGCTGTTCTTTTTATAGACTGAACTCTTCAATGTATTCTTTTAATACTATCCCATTGAGCATTCAGTATTTAAACCATATTTTAGTCACATTTTTTTTCATTATTTTTGCTCAGACATAATCTAGCCTTTCCATACTGATTTTCTTCAACCAGAAATAAACAGTGGCTTGTGTTTATAATCAAAATTAGTTCATCAATAAACCAGTTTTCACAATCTTGCATTAAAATTTCATTTACGTAAAAACTCATAAAAAATTAACAAAAGTAATACATACAATCTAATCTAAACAATAATAATCTGCAGGGTTCCAGTTCTCTTCTAGATCGCCACAATTACTTATTATCACTTTATAAATGTATCACTGGAATTAGTTTGTACTAGTTCTACAACAGATCTTACCAGCACTAGTACTGAAATTCCCTGGATACCTTGCTGCTGCATTAGCTCTTCTTCTTGACAAGGAGATTATAGCAAAATATCATTTGGGGAGGACAGTCATGTGGTCGTGGAGGTGACCCTGAGATTCTGATGAGTAGATCTATAGATTATTTTAATGATTTCTTCTAAATAAAGACTCGCTGAATGTCCTATATGAATAACACTGAGCTCAAGTGAGCTTCTTCACGCTTGAAAATGAAGCCTTCACCTTGTTTTTCTAACAAGGATGCACACTTGTAAAACAATTCTCATTAGGTATCATGATGAAGTTCAATAGGCTCTATTTCTACAGTAAAGTACAGGTTAGTGCTTTAGACAAAACTAACAAAGGCAGTAAACACAACACCTATAAAGCAACTCTTGGGATCCATCAACTACAACACATTTGGTAACTGAATCACAGCTTTGCCCCCATAGATATGTTCTGTCTCCATCGCTAAAGGAAAAAACAAAACAAAACAAAACAAAACAACAAAAAAAACACACAGTTACTTTAATATCTGTAGCACAAATTAAAAAATGCCTCATCAAGAAAAATCAGTCAGATGCAGGAAAAAAAAAAACTTCTGTCCATTGATGAACTCATAAACCACTAAGTCAGGCAATAATATTACTTTCAAGCAATAAAATCCTCCAAACAGGAGGATACTAAAAGTACTGAGATTATATCAAATTTTGATTAATCTTTATCACTTTCTGCTGTCAAAAATACTAAGAATTCACCTTTTCATTATTCATAGTGACACAGCAAGACTGGTATATCATACTTTAAAATGCAGAGCTTTATTTAGAGACCGTAACAGAACTAATATATGCAAGACTCAGTCTTACATATCACTTTTTTCTGGTATAAATTTTATTTATTTAAAGATAGCTTAAGATGTACCCCCTCCCCACACACACACACACACTTATCCCACTTTATAGACATTTGTTACAGTCACACTAGGCAAAAGCACCAACTCCGTATCACTGCAGTCTCACTCAGCTTTTGCTGTGCTTAGCAGCCAGGTCTCTTCTATCATCTGTGGAGGCACCTGGGCACCTGTTACAGAATAGTTCAGCGTACATAATTCTAAGCATACAACTGTCAGGTACCTGGGGTACCTCATGTCCCTTAATCCACCTTGTCTAATTTTATTTTACTTCTTTTTAAACATTGATGAGGGTACCCAGTAAATTAGAGACACAAGTACTGCAGCTTTATGAAATTCCAGCTATGCTGAAAAAAAACATGCCAAACCACAGAAAGCATTAGTTTTATTGGGAAAAAACAGCATGTGAAAAATTGCAGGGAAGGTTTGTTTCTTTACTGCTAACATCTTACTTTCATTCTTTAAAAAAAAAATGCAAGAGCCAACACCAAAATGGAGACTCAGTGAACAGCTGGAGAGAAACTTCTTGGAATCTTCTACCACGGGATGATCAGAGGTACCAGGAACAGCAATTACTGCTTCTGGGAAGAACTGCTCCTCCCTTTTGCTTCTAGCCATTGCCACTGTGTTTTGCATCTTAAATCTCACCCACAGTTGCAGCCACAGTATCTGGCCCAGACACACAGGATTCTGGCAGAGGAAAAAGGGACCGAGGCATTTGGATGGTTCCTGCCACACACGGCCCAAAGTAGCTTCCTGCTTCGACTGAATAACAATTTTGACCCAGGGCTGGTTGTAGAAAAAGGTGCTTGGATATTTCTAATTTTGTGACTCAGCAGAAGTTTCAAATTCAGAATATCCCCCTAGGGTGCTAGGCTTCTTGCAGTGATTTATTGTTTTTTTGTTTGTTTGTGTTTTAAATTATTATTTGTTTTGGTTTGTTTTTTGTTTGTCCATTTTTTATTTGTTTTGTTTTTTAACCCCAGTTTACATACAAAACTTTAAGTGTCCTACCTTTGAAGATGTCGGCTATACCTCAGTATGTTCTCGGCCAAAGTAGGAACCAATAGCTGGCACTTCCTAAATGATAAAAAGCTAGCAACTGCTGAAGCGATTTACCTCAACTTATTATGTTGAATGGTGCAATCTCTACACATAGTTTGCCTCAGCTCATATATGACACAAAAATTGCTGAGAAAATAGTCAGGGATTTTGCAAAGGTTAACTTTTGCAAAGGTTGGCAAAATAGCCTTTCATTTTTTAATCAACAATTTTTTTTTAATCAACAAAAATAGGCAATATCCAGCAGATCTCCAGCATCTCACATCTTGTGGCGTTACTAACTAAATAAAAAAATAATACAGACACTGGAATTTCATTGCAAACATACAAGACACACATCTAAGCAGTATCTCACATACACCAACAGTTGTGTTCTGTTGCTCCCTAGTACTGCTGTACAGAACAAAATCATAAGCATTATTCAAAAACAATTAGCTTCAAAGAAGCAAGCTGGAACACACTCTTGCAAAAAGGAAGTTGTAGCAACTAAAAAAGGAGCAGCAGATTTGGAGGGAGGTCTTCCATTGAAAAGTTCCGAAGAGTTTCTGCAGCTCCTTGTTACTGCTCACTTGTTACAGCTTGTCACACCAGGCAGTCAAGCTCCCCCCTTTATGCTTTGTCACGTGCATCTCAGATTCTCACATCACTGTCACTTCAGGACAAGTGGGGGGAAAAAAACAAAACAAAGCAAAACAAAACAAGAACACACACATCACTGGAGTGAGCTGGAAAAATAATCACAAAGTTCTCCAGCCATTCCAGCCATAGTTCCCTAGTTTTTATCTGACAAGGCAGACATAAAACCACAAGTTCAAAGTAAAACTGGAAAACAAAGGCAATTTGTTGGAATCAATTCATGCAACTTGCAAAGACAGCTTTTCTGAGAGCGATTTTCAAGTTGTCCTAAAAGATATAGCATTGTTTTACAGGGTTCAGCACAGTTTCAAATTAATAATCTAATGACACACAACACAAGCATCTACACCAGAAACTGGTGAACTCATCATTAAATCTCTTGATAGCAATCAAAAAAAAAAAAAAAGCATAATGCTCAGCAAGATATTCTAGTATACTATGAAAGTGAGAGCCAAGGGTTCGTGAAATGAAGATCTTGGTCATCAGCTCTGCATTTCATCTAAACTTAATAGGAAACTTCAGGCTTCACGACATCTTGTCTGCAACGCTGACTTCGTCTTTCTCCAGTAACCTGGAATACCCCAAGTTCCGCCCCACCAAAAATAAAGCCAAATAAGTTTCCAAGGGCAGGTTTACCCTTCTCCAGCCCTCAGCCAGGGGTAAACAAGAACACTAGCAATTAAAGGGAGCGCAGGCTGCCTCCACCCTGTCCCTGTGGCCACGGCAGAAACCAGAGGTACCAGGAGGCAGGAGGGAGGCCAAGCCCAGCTGGAGCAGGCCTGGAGGTGGGGATGCCAGACCTGGCACCACAGCAGCAGGGCCCCGCAGCAGCCAAGTACCTCACAGCACAGGCTGCAGTAGTGCTAACACTGACCTGGTGCTCATACATTGTTCAGGAGCAGCCTGATGAAATACTAAGTTATGAAAAAAGAAGTGTTCAACATATTTAATTTCAAGAACAGAAAGACAGAATTTATCTCATCCCAATACAACCACTGAAGAAAAGCTGCTGAGACTGCGTGCTGCCTGACCTGGACAAAGCACGACCAGTCAAGTAGCAACGTGCATTACAATTTCCTGAAAAACCTAATTCTAACAAGTTTGTGTGTTTGGCTTTTTTTTTTTTTTTTTTTTTAAAATTTAAAAAAAGGCATGACAACCACTTAAGAACTGCTATCATTTAAAATCTGTCTTTTGAGACAATTCCGTTACAAATGAACTTAACCTACAGGTTTTTAAAAAAAACGACAAATTATTTTTTAATTTTAACTGGATTTTTCTATTTTTCAATTCACGAGGGATCAAACTTTCACTACTTTCCACAACAGGGAAAAAAAAAAAAAATTGTACCTTTCCTATACTGTTGGCTATTTTGGTTTGGAGAAGAAGGATGGGAATAGAAGACAGTCTTAGAATCACATCTTATTATCCTGTTATTAGCACGAATCCCTGCAACAATCACCATTATCAAGTAAATGATTTTTATCTACTGTACTCTAAACAAATAGCAATCTTAAGTGTCTGATTAGGAAACCAAGATGAAGTCTTCTTCAGTACAAATGTCAAGTCCTGCTTCCAAAGAGAAGCTTTCACCATCTTATTTTAGAGCGATGTTAGTTCCTCAATGAGAAACTCAGCTTTATCAAAGGTATCTTCAGCAAGGGTCCTTTCATTTACTATTACTGCCTAGTAAAAACAGACCAACTTCATTCACGGAGCTCTTTCACCTACAGTTCCCTGTTTGCTGCTAATTCTTTGTTACGGTTAGAGGAGACAAAAAAAGACCCGGTTTAAAATTCCAGTATTTCAGTATTTGCCTTGTAACACAATTCCCAAACTCTTTGTTTTTTTAAGCAAAGTTTTTATTTGGGAGTGAAGTGAAAAATATAGCTAAACTGCATACATGTCAGTCACTCATGTCTCAAGGTCATTCTAAAGAAAACAATTAATCCAAGAACTGTTCATATTCTATTGACACGTAATGAAATTACTTTTCTGAAGAAAAAATAAATAAATTTGAAGTTACAAACAAGTACAAGAAGTGAAAACCCCGATACATTAACGAGTTGTCAAGAAGGGGATTATTTCATATTCATGGACATGTTCATATTATTTACAAGTACACAAGTAATTACAGGCTCTTCCAGGTACATAAGTGGTACATCAGTAATTAAAAGCTCTTCTGGAATCATTGCTCAAGCTCAGTGTACCCTGGAAGTGTCACAACTCCTTGGTCAGAGCTCTGTCTTAGGTAGAGCTTTCATATAGCTTTTTCCCAAATGAAACTTAACTAAAATCTTTCTCTCAATTAAACTAGACATTTAACTAAACGCACTAGGAAAAATTATCAGGCTTGTAGAAAGTTCTAAGTTGTCAGGCATGCTACCAAATTTATAGGCCCATTGGTACAGAGAGGTCCTTTTAAAGACAGCCATCAGTACCTTATGTTTTTGTAAGCAAACATTGATTTTTTTTTTTTAAGAAATTTAACAGCAGTCAGATGATGCAATTTAGCTCAACACTATCAACAGTGTTTTATGTTCACACCCCGAGATAAGCTAAATTGGGTTCTACAGATACAACTCAAACCAGAAGCTAATAAAACCCTCAGCTGTTCAGTTTCTCCACCCAATGAGCCAACACAACACCTACCTTTCAGTAGTGATCTTTCACTATGATTATTTAAACAATGGAACATTATAGCAAACACTTTTTAAAAAGGTAAATCTTCAGGGACGATATGTTGTTTGTGTGTTTTTTTTTTGTTTTGTTTGTTTTTTTTTAAAGTACTTTAAGTACTACGTACTTTCCATACTTTCAGCATAGTATGGGCAGGTAATATAGTCCCTAACTTAAAGCAATGCAAATACCTGCTAACACATCCTAGGGAGTTGACAAGGTACCCAAAGTCAAACTAAACACATTAATGAAGGTGAAAAGGCTTAAAGTTGTATTTTTCACCTAAATCTGGCAGCAAAGTCCACAGCTGTGGTTCCCATTCTGTGAACATGTGCTTTACAACTGCTGGATGTGCACTTGAGATGACAAATAATGACCAGATCTCTATAACCTAAACAGTTCAACTATAGTTAAGGAAATGTTAAAAATTACCTATCTGCTAAAGAGTGCTGCTCCTTCTATGGAGAGCAATGAAACAGATGCCATCTCCTAACAGCAGGGTATAGGAGCATTTCCAAAAGTTAGAGGTACTGGGTTTCTCTGGAAAGTGGTTTTAAAGCATGAGTATAGGTTAAACAGAATTTCTTTGTCTGCTTTCATCTATGTGACATATTAAATCCTATGAAGTTATACTTAAATGCCTGTTACAAATTCCATAGGTAAAGGATTCATTTCTGTTGAATGTCACACGTAGAATCTAGTAAACAAATTACACTGAAAGCTTTAATAAACACCTCTTATAAAAGTTACTTTCACAGATTAACATAGCTATAGTCAACAATTCACCCACAAAGCATCTCCCCTTTTTTCTTTCCCCCCCCCCCCCATAAAAATCTCCATTTTCATCAAGTATCTATATCCCCAAAAAAATGGTGAAGGGGTAAAAAAAAAAAATATTGGGTTAATCCAAATTAGAATGACATGCAGAAAACTATCCGTCTATATTTCTTTCATGCAGATATTCAGGAAAAAAGGGGGGAGGACGGAAGTGGGGCTTCAAAAGACTGCTCTCCAGTTGTGTGAACAGAATCTGAAGTGGTTTTGGATATCACCAGCCTTCAGTAGTACCACAGACATTGCTAAACTTTTCAGACTGTCTCCCCAGAGATAAGATCAAAAAAAACTAACTCCCTGCCAGAGGCCGTGATTTCCCTGGCTCAGGTAATACCAGACTGCTGCTGCGGTCTGAAAAACTGACTGACACAGTCAAGTTCTATTGTGATATAAATTAAGGACCACCTCTCATAGAAAGAGTCTATGAAAGGCTTAAAGCTTTCCAAAATTGTCAAGATACTGAAGACTTCGGCCCAAGTCCAGATGAAACCACAATTCAACTTTGAAAGAAAAGTGATAGGGCTATGTTAACAACCCAAGGCAAAAACACAAACCCAACCCTCCAACACTGCTCATTTCTTCAAGCCATTATTGCATGGCAGCAAGTTGTTTTGCATCTGCCAGTGGTAGGACTGCTATTATGTGTTTATTCTCAAGTTTGTTTATAAAATGGTGTGTACACAGTTTATATATTGTTCAAAGGATTATTTGAGACTTCCTACACCATCTTATACTGTTTCCATTTTATTAATAGAAGTTACAAAAATAATCTGGCTAGCAGGATTCATTTTAACATTCTCTTACTTCATTGACAAAAGATGTTGATTAAACTCACAAGAACAAGCCCTTTATTCTGAACAAAGGTATTTACTCTTAAAAGAGTGGTTTTACAAGAGAGGAGAGCGGACTGAGAGGAACAGAACAGCCTCTTTTCATACTCTCAAGTCAGAGCCCAGCTGGCCTCATGGTCCCACTGAAACACTCATCTAGCTGACGAGGTGAGAGACTCCAGAAGTGATCGATTGTTGCCAAGACACCAAGAGCTAACCCTGTGGGGCTAGAGATGGCCGCATGCCTTCTTCGACAAGGAAAAACAGAAATTTGGCTGGTATGATCAACAGTGTCTGTCAAGTGCTTTGCAGTCCCAAAACACTTGTGTTCTTCCACCTCCCTGAAGTATTTGAAAAACTTAATTCTAGGACTTCTAATATACCTAGGTTAGCTACTTCATTTCCTCTCACAGTCTGAGGATGCATGGGATTTGATTCCTACTTCACGAAGTACTGCAAACACAGTTGGACTTGGAGTAAGTGTGCTTGTCCATTTTTTAAGTGGACAACGATGCACACACATTCACAAACAGGAAGCTAGAAGAAAAATCAGGTACGTAAGAAGAGCATAGACAAGCTTCCCAGTTTCCAGGTTATTAGCAGAGCTATCACACTGTCTGCAGGTCCCCTGTGAAACTGCTGGAGGACTGCTTATTGCTTTAAATAATTCAGTGCTCCACAGAGGCATTTTGGCAGTTAAGAACTGCTCACAAAGCAGATGATGTTCCAGGAGATAGTTTAACTCGTCTGACAGGACTCAAATTTGCATACGTAAATTTGAGTGATAAAAATATCAGCTGCAAAACAAATAGATTATTGTGTTTAATAAAGCTTCATAACAAAAGTTTTGTGGCTGACAATACATATTCAAACTCCGCACCTGTTATTTATTTAGTGATTAGAAATTTATTCCTGATCCGGTGTTCCCATTAAAAACACAAAATGACTAGAGAAAAAGAGTATTTTTAAAATGAAACAAAGAATAGTGAGCAGAGCACTTTGAAAGACGAAATCAACTTTCTGACTTATCACTTGAAAACTAGAGACACAAAGCAGCTGAAAGTGGAATAAACTGAGCTCATGCTGAAGAATCTAACAGAACAACTACGTTTTATAACTCTGGAAGAGCCACATCTCTATAAACTGATCTGAGAATGAGTAATCTCAACACTACCAGGAATATACAAACAGTAATTCAGTGATACGGTTATATGGATGGTAGCATAACAACTAGGCTTAAGTAAGATAACAGGCTTCCTGATAGCAGTGGTCCTGGTCTTTACTGATAAATTGAAATGAAATCTAAAAATTGAAGTACACATGCATAACTTTTCTTGTTGTTACAGAAATGGGTCATTTGCCCCCAAATTCATTACCAAAGAAAGAGAAAAAGAGTGCTGTAACAATATATTAAAAACAGCACATTTATACAACAGGTAACCACATCGCACTGACATTCATGATTGCTTCCAATTAAAGCCAACCAAAGATTACACTAAAAGACCAGAATATATAATTGGTAGGAGAAAAAAAAAATAATACTAAAAACACATTCTGAAACACTGAAGTTGTTTGCTGACACCACCACCACAACTTCATCTGGCTAGAACAATAAAATGAGTGATGGAATAAATATTCTTTGAGAAAAAGCCAAAAATCCCTCAGAAGTCAGTGTAAACTTAGCATTACACAAGCACTTAGTCCTCTTTATAGGCATCATTCTGGAAACAGAACTGACCAAAAAAAAAAAAAAAAAAAAGAGAGAGAGAGAGAAAAGAAGTCAAGAAAGAAGTCAAGACTTACTTGTCAAGGAAGTCCTTGTCCACAACCGCACAGATGTCAAGCAGAGGATTTCCCATGCCAAACAGGACATTTTCACTGTAAGAGAACCAATTATTTTAAAGTTACTTTAATACAGTACATTGAAGATTTATTTTATTTTATCTTTTATTAGAGAGGAAAGTTTTTCTTTAATACAACTGAGGAACAAAAAGATAGGCATTTTTCCCAGTGCAGTAGCAACCATTTACCTGGCATACAGACCAAGAGTCAAATTTGAATGAACCAGCTTACAGCAATATTGTGATCTATATACAGACTACAAGAAGTCACAAGTATATAAAGCATACAAAACCACATTCTGTCATTTTAAGAATTGCATTCAGGTTACCATACCAGATTTTAAGTATGGGGAGCTTCAAACCAGTTTATATAAATTTCACTGAGCAGACCCAGTTGCTGGGTTTACTCTGATACTGGCCAATAATTTACAATTTAAGTGCGTTTTAATCAACTGAGATTAAGAGCCTATGGATTCTGCATTGTCAGCCATCTCAGGATGCAAAGCCTCCTATGAAGAACATTCATTCTCGCTTTTTAATCAAACTGAAATTCATTACGACTTCCACCACATAAAAACAAGCCATCAGTAGATACTGTCAACAACTGAATGAGCTGGCTTTTGTTATTTTATTTTTCGAAGACCCATCCAGAAATCACGTATTACATTTTCCTGACAAGCACGCATTTGGGTGATAATGCACTAATACCCAGGGATTAGATACACGGCCTAATGTCAAGTGGGAGTGAATGCAGCCATTCTCCAAGGCTGCCTAAAACAACATTCAAAACCACCACATTCCTTGCTAAGCCAACACCTGCTGCCTACAGCTGGCAGGACAAGCACTTGCTGTAGCTACCAAAGGTAGCGTTGGTATCAATGCCACCAAATAAGTCTCCCTCTTTACCAAGCCCCTGTGAAGCATTAGCAGAGGAAGCAGATTCCCGGTCTCTCCATCCCCCAAATAGCACTACTGCAACTGCAGCCTTCACTAACTGAATGCTCGAAGCTGGATAACGCTATCGGCTGGATCTCAAAGCCAATGAGCTTCCAATTGTTTTGGCCCATTTAGAGCAGGAGAAATGTTTTACAGACGTGACATCTGTCCACTAAATGGTGGATTTCATTAACTTCTACTCAGCAAGATAAGAAAAACAGAAGACAGAACAAGCAGAAGGGAGATGGCACGGAACAACCTCCCGAACTGCATCCAACAGAGCCTGGAAACTCAACCACGTACTTCCTCTCACAGCTAACAAGAAAGGCCCTTAGCTGACAAATATTTGTCAAACTTGGAGATGCTTGCCAAAAATACACTGTCACGCTTCCTCTTTTTTAGGATGCCGTATTAGTCTCCGCTACACGTTAAATTCTGAAGTCCAGAAATGAAGAAGTGGCCAACATGATTAACACCCTTGATAGAGATGTAGCAAACCATGCCTGACGTAGCTTATTTTTTGTTGTAGCTTTAAAAAGAGGCCTTCACAGCCCAGTTCACTGTATTGCCAAGTTCGTGTGGAAGACTGAGACAGAAATACAGCTCACTCATAACTGAAGCAGGCAAAATCTGCTTGGAAAAAAAATGTATTTCCAAGTATTTCTGCTAGTGTGAGAAGCGCTGTTTTTGTTAAATATTAGAATATGAAAAGCAGATCAAAATAATGCTAAGTTATACACAGGTGGAAGAAAAGAGGAGGGGAAGACAGATTCCAGTTAAGACAACATAAGGATAAAGGGGATAGCAGTCAGAGCCCCTAGACGGGACATTCTTTCCATTTTAAAAACTATTTCATCAGTAGTATCATAGGACCAGTTCTACCCTGGTCTATCCTGGACAGTCCTCTTCTATCCTCAAGTTTTTGTTCTCCCGATGGTTTTTACAACCACCCCCTCTCAAGTACACTCAAGGCTGTGTAGTAAGGTGCCATCAGGGATGGAAAGTTTCAAGAGAAGATAGGTGTGAAAGATGTAACGCAACTTATTTTTGCAAATAAGCTGAAGACACGAACTAATATATACTAACAGCTAGCCTTGTGTCTTCAATTAACAGATGTTTCTACATTTTCAGTTACTTCAGCTAGATGTTTGAATTAAGGAAGTCCCAAGATACTAGGACTCCCATGCTTAAAACTGCACGCTATCATTTGCGAACAGGAAAGGGAAAAAAAAATACAATTAATAAAGAATCACAAGCTCCATTTGTACTGGAGACTGTAATCATGTCACACCGAGTATGGTAAAAATACCTTCTTGGATTAAATAGGAAGAGTCTAAACAATCTCTTAAATAAAAGTCACATTTAAAAAATTGAACAAGTTAAAGCTGACAACACTGCAATCAGCATTTTCTAATACTAGATTTGCAAACCACCATACGAAGACTCCAGTGTTTCTACTGTTTAAGACCTTGCAGTGTAAACCCTTAGGACATTCAATGTGATTAACCTAAGGCTACATTTCAGTAGTGTGCAAGTTGCACTTCATTACACTGCAAATCACCCTTCCCTGCTTGAAGGGCTGCAAATTGCCTGCCCTGTTACACTGCTGCTTCATTTGTGGCATCAGATGAGGTAGGCAGTTACTCAGCTGTAACGCACCCCTCTGTACCGACAGTAAGAAAAGAATATGTCACATATACAATAGCTGACTTTAAAGAGCAAAAACACATAAACAAACATAAATTTAGGATCCTGTAGAACACTAAATTTACGAATCACCAAAGCAAGCATCAGAGATGCTGGAACATTACATTCTCACTGAGTTTAATGCTTTCAACACCACATGTGAACCTTACTGGCCTTGTGTTTGCTTCTCAGTCACATTGGACACCTGCACTGATCAAAGCTTCACAGATTATTTGCAACCATCTAGATATAAGTTAGCAAGGAAGCAGCAAGAGATTGCTCCAATGTTAGATTTCACAATACGCTGGTTATTTGAGTAATACACATCTGCACCAGAGGTGGAACAAATGCTTATGCACACCGCAGCCTCCTTGACTCCATCCAGTCCCATCTCCTGCACGCAAGTGATGGTATCTACTCATTCTAGAAGGATGTTCCTGTCAAATTTGACTAACCTATTGCAAAATAACATTTATCTCTTCGAGAAACAAGTGACAAGCCCTCCACCTGCAAAAATTAATGACGTACATCTGACTGTATCAATACCAATGTGTGGGTGTGTATATATATATGCATATGCAATAGGCATATGCATACAGTACATATACAAGAACAAGATGTTGATACAAATCTAAGGCTTGTTCGGACACAGAAATATGCCATCCGCATCACAGACAAAACTACAGGAACAACGCCAGCTTGCTTGACAGAAAGCTTAGAT